>NW_007377471.1:0-69735 GCF_000475195.1 Diaphorina citri
CAGTACTGGCAAGATCGAGCGAAAGGAGAAAGAGATCAAGATGGAATACACTTCTGGCCTTTATTTTCTGGCCTATGGGTGGATGGACAGAGTCCATCAGTGAAAGGCATAATCTGTACCTAATGTTAAGTAACGCTGATTCTGGTCAAATTGAAGTCTGAGGTTTTGTGGGGCGTGAATTTTAATGGTCCAGAGAGACTGGGATAATCATAGACACCAGAATACTATACTTATTAAGTCCTATCATACATCTATCTCGGTGGTGTAGTGAAGGACAGAGTCCATCAGTGAAAGGCATAATCTGTACCTAATGTTAAGTAACGCTGATTCTGGTCGAATTGAAGTCTGAGGTTTTGTGGGGCGTGAATTTTAATGGTCCAGAGAGATTGGGATAATCATAGACACCAGAATACTATACTTATTAAGTCCTATCATACATCTATCTCGGTGGTGTAGTGATCAAGGCGCACTCAAGTGGTAAACAGGAGGGTGCGGTTTAAACCCAGCCGAGGCATGGAATTTTGTCCTCAATATTTGAGAGCTTGGACAGTAGGCATTACACATAATGTGTTCCAATCTACTCAATCTCAAAATGGTAAAGTAGGTACAAATATTTTGGACTTTACTGTCTCTGATTTGTTCAGCGTGTATTTGACGGCACCTGTTGACTATCCGCCTCCACCCTCTTTGTTTTATCAGGCGAAAGCCTTGACCACTACGCCACCCATATGAGTAGCCAGTGCTGCCTTTATGCCAAACATGCCAAATATTACACCACCACTTTCACTTTGGCATGTCCAAATATTGTACAATATACCACTGAAGTATAATAGTCCGTCATATGAGTACACTGAATTCTCGAGAGCTCGTGTGACGGGTAACTCACCTAATCAATATTGTAAGGTACCTCACGTTCCTCAGACGTGACTGCGTGCTTAGTGTGTACTAGGGTGTCCTACCGCGGCCGCGGCATATAGGACCTAGATCTGATTACTATGCCAAATATTACACCACCACTTTCACTTTGGCATGTCCAAATATTGTACAATATACCACTGAAGTATAATAGTCCGTCATATGAGTGCACCAAATTCTCGAGAGCTCGTGTGACGGGTAACTCACCTAATCAATGTTGTAAGGTACCTCACGTTCCTCGGACGTGACTGCGTGCTTAGTGTGTACTAGGGTGTCCTACCGCGGCCGCGGCATATAGGACCTAGATCTGATTAACTAGGCCAGCCACTCACTATCAGGTAGATCTGACAGACGGACCTTTTCAGCCGTACCTGTCATGTCTACCTGATAGTGAGAGACTGGCCTTAGACAGTAATATGAGTCCTAGGAATCCTAAGATGCCCTAATGTTTCACTTTAAATGGTATTATTTGAAATAATTGCTCTTGCTGACCAAAGTTTCAACCTTCATCTATAGGTACATAGAGCAGAAAAAAACGAGCAGAAAAAAAAAATCGCAATTTGCAACAGACTAAATGATTTATTAAACGGAATAATTTCAAGGTTCCAACAAGATGAAAGATCATGCTATCATTTCGGTGAGGTGTGCAATTAATGAGTAAAACATTCAACATCATTAAAAACAACATCACCAGTCGGTTTTAATGACATAAACTACATAATTATGTTCTCTCTGATTTGCATACTTCAAAATATTCCGATCAAAATTAGTTTTGTCCAATAATGATAGTAATCTTCGGATTCTACTAGGCTTGACTAGGCCTGTACAAAGGAGAAGTCTTATCTTGTCTCAATTTTAATTTCCCGGCAGAGTGGAGTTTTTTTAATCCTTTAGCCAACTGGTAAGGTGGGGTCTGACAGACCTTAGGAAAATTTAATTGTGTCGTAGCGGCAACCCCATAGCACTAAGACCTTTGAGGTTCCCAGTACCTTCAAGTTAGCGTCAAGTCCCAGTACCTTCAAGTTAGCGTCAAGTCCCAGTACCTTCAAGTTAGTGTCAAGTCCCAGTACCTTCAAGTTAGCGTCAAGTCCCAGTACCTTCAAGTTAGTGTCAAGTCCCAGTACCTTCAAGTTAATGCCAAGACACGTATAAGTACAACGTCAAATATTAATAATAACAATAGTAATAATGATAACAATATATAGGTATAAAATTTAATGATTATGTAGTAGTATTTATATATATATCTTCATAACTGTATAACACCATACCACTCAACCATTTTTTTATCTTTATTTTATATAATTCTATTGGTAGTGTTGAGTATTCTTTTGGTATTAGATTGTGTATTTTCAAATATGTATACATTGGTGTTAGTGAATAGTTGGAACCTTCGCCCTTGAACAAAATGAAAGTTGCCATTTCACGTTCATCGACCATTTCTCAAAATGCATGTTTTAAAGTTTTAAAACTTGCATTTTGAGTTTGGTGTTAAGCAAGTCGAACTCTTTCAACAAACCATGGAGTCATTGACCTTCTTGGTGCAATCTAGAGGTATTGCATCTCTATTTGCATTTGTTAGTAGGCTGAAGGCAATCGTATATTGCAGGCACTCACATGACAATGTGTTGGCATCCAATCCGTGCTGGTATGAACCTCATTATTCATTCATTCGAATAAATTAAATTCGTGATGGGTCATTAGGCCATCAGAAGAGACCTAACTCGTAGTTCGCCGAATGTTTAAAATGAGCGTCGCTTCGTTGTTTCTGATTAAGGAAGCAATTGAGTTTGCTATGATTCTGTTTTTAAATCCTGATTGTTTGCGCTATCAGGCTTATCAGCCTAAAAGATCACACTGGACTCAGTCTTTTACCCCTAGCATGTAGATTTGTAAATGGAATTTCGTGGTCAACCATGCCGTCATGGGGATTCAGAACATGAGGAGTGCCGAGCGAATGAATTTGAATAGTACCTATAACCAGTAGCAAAAGCCTCATTGTGTTATTATTTACGGTGAACTACAATGCAACAACTTACATTACTGTGATAATCTTTAAATGTGAGAAGAAATCTGTGTACTAAATGAGCAGTAACAAAAGAACTATGCAATGAATGCATGCATCTATTTACACGACCAGTAAACAGTTGCACAACTCAGAATAGTGAAATCGTCGATTATGTTATGATGTAGTCGAGGAATAATTTAGCAAATTATGTACTTACTCTAATTCATTTGGTTGCAACTAATGTATAAAGAAGGGTTTGTACACTACAAAATCCATTTAGGTCATCATTAGAGATTTGAAATGGAAAGATGTGAGTCTCATAATGAACTGGAATTGGAGGACCTTTAATCTTTCTATATGGTGAAAAATCACTCTCATAAGGCCAGCCACTCACTATCAGGTCGCCCTTGAACAAAATGAAAGTTGCCATTTCACGTTCATCGACCATTTCTCAAAATGCAAGTTTTAAAACTTGCATTTTGAGTTTGGTATTAAGCAAGTCGAACTCTTTCAACAGACCATGGTGTTATTGACCTTCTTGGTGCAATCTAGAGGCATTGCATCTCTATTTGCATTTGTTAGTAGGCTGAAGGCAATCGTATATTGCAGGCACTCATTTTTTCCCCCTCATTAGAATCTAAAGTATCTAGCCTTCGTACATGTACATGGTATGTTCACTAATAATTAGGTCTGTTATTTCCTTCTCAAATTAATACCTAAATACGGTACCTATTATTAACATCAAAATAAAAGGAAGTTAGGGGTAAAAATGCGTCGAAATGTTTCGTGTAACAATGGCGTGCTCAGGCCGGAACTTGGCCTGGCGCAGTGCCGCGCGCCTAGATACATTCAAGCCATCTTGCAGGACACAAGTCAATGGCTTAACAACGCGGGCTGAATCCTCAACAGTTATTTTATTGGAAACTGGTATTTTTTTCCTCTCTTATTAGCAATGACGTCAATAAAAAATACCTAAAATCATGCCCTGAAATTAAACGCCCATCTCAGGTTCTCAGCCATTCCGCAAACTTACTCGTAAATCTCAGTCTCTCAATCATTCTGCAAACTTGCATAGCTGAGACTGAATTCTCAACAGTCATTCAAAGTTCAAACTTCCATTAGAAACTGGTAATTTTTACATGGTTTTTTCAAAATAGAGTTCAATGGCTTAACAACGCGGGCTGAATCCTCAACAGTTATTTTATTGGAAACTGGTATTTTTTTCCTCTCTTATTAGCGATGACGTCAAAAGAAACCTTAAAATCATGCCCTGAAATGAAACGCCCATCTCAGGTTCTCAGTCATTTCGCAAACTTAAATCTCAGTCTCTCAATCATTCTGCAAACTTGAATAGCTGAGACTGGAATTCTCAACAGTCATTCAAAGTTCAAACTTCCATTAGAAACTGGTAATTTTTTTCTCATCCATGATGACATGACGTCAATGAAAACCACTTAAAAATCTTGCTCTGAAATTAACGCCCATCTCAGAGATCTTGCAAACTTAAATATCTGAGAAAGACGTCACAGATACATAGTATCTATTACAATTACGTCATAGAATTCATAGATAGACTTCATAGGAAAAGAACACCCTATAGAAGGATTTGGTTTTATAACTGCAACAAGTGCAAGCGATATGATTAACGTGTTGCAGAGGTGCCTAGATTCCGTGTAATTAAAACTGACGCAAATATGCAGAAAATATAGGCGTATTCAAAGTTGATCATATGGAAATTGTAGTAGGTAGTGCATATTATTGCATATAGTGCGAAATCTAAGATCTACCACGGAAGTTGGTGTAATGAATGTACTCTGAAATCCGGATCAGTCAATCAATTATAATTATCTATTAATTACTCACTGTAGTAATCTTGTGATCTAATACAGGAGTTTTCTCAGAATTAGAAGTTAACAGTGGAGGGTTTGGATTTCCCGTGTTATCGTTAGCAAAAAGGACTTTATTGTAGTAGGTAGTGCATATTATTGCATATAGTGCGAAATCCAAGATCTATCACGGAAGTTGGTGTAATGAATGTACTCTGAAATCCACTTAGAACTTGATTGTAGTAGGTAGTGCATATTATTGCATATAGTGCGAAATCCAAGATCTATCACGGAAGTTGGTGTAATGAATGTACTCTGAAATCCGCTTAGAACTTATAGTAGCTTGGTACATGTATTTGAAATCAGAGGTAATGTACTCCATGAGTGCAGTCGGCAGTTGAGATGATGGTATCTAAATTGATGGCAACCGAGTTAAACAAGTTGTTGAAAGATCTGCAAACTATGTTTATCAATACATTCAACAGTGCAGATAAGTTGAGAGGGTGTTAAAAAGTTGAGATATAATCTCCATGAGTGCAGTCGGCAGTTGAGATGATGGTATCCAAATTGATGGCAACCGAGATATACAAGTTGTTGAAAGATCTGCAAACTATGTTTATCAATACATTCATCAGTGCAGATAAGTTGAGAGGATGTTAAAAAGTTGAGATATTATAACAAATTTATTAATTGCTGTGAGATTCTCCAATTTCCATGTGTTTATTGCATAAAATTATGAGGCTTTGTGTGCATTGTATTCCTTCGAGGTGTATTTGAAATCAGAGGTAATGTACTCCATGAGTGCAGTCGGCAGTTGAGATGATGGTATCCAAATTGATGGCAACCGAGATATACACGTTGTTGAAAGATCTGCAAACTATATTTAATATAAATATGTACATTCATCAGTACAGATAAGTTGAGAGGGTGTTAAAAAGTTGAGATATAACCACATACAATTTGTTGAAAGAATTGTAAACTGAAGATCTCAGGAAGTTGGCATTTAAGATGCTACGCTGGGTAAGTATGTTTACTTTTCTCGGAACAGAAAATGAGGGTTGCTCCCTGGCCCAGCTCTCCAAATGAGCTTTAAGTCTTTAACATAAAATGAGCTTTGGTTCAACCTGCTGGGAAGCCTCAGCATGTCAAGGAATATCTTTTGTGTAGTATGTACAGATTATGTAGTCCTGAGGCTACTCATATTGGCCAGCTGATAGCCAATAGTATGTACGGAATGACGGATAAATCTGATACATAATACAATAAAGGACTCACATGTGACTACTGAGCGTGTTCGGATCAATAGAGTAATCGTGATATAAATATTATAACTATTAACTATAGTCAACACCAGCTTATCTCGATGGAACACCATGCAAAACAACTTTTAATATGGAAATACCACTTGGCTACTTATAGCGAAGCTTTTCTGTGAACTTGCCCGGTTATAAACTAGATTTTTTAGCTAGGGTTAAATTAAACAAACAACACTGCTCAAAGATATCCACCACTAGTTAAAGATAAAGACAATTAAGAAGTCTTGATTGCTAATCTGAGCGCACGGCATAGCCAGTACGCTAGACCAAGTTCTTGTATCAGACAATATAAGTCTCGAGTGGCCGCGGGTTCGATTCCCGCCCGGGGCGGACAGACACACACACAGACAGACAGACACACACACGGTTCAAGTCTCTAGCTCTTACTGTTCTCGAGATATTTTGTTTACAGACAGACACACACACGGACCAATGGCTGAAACTTTGGATTTAGGCTCTAGGGACCTCAAAACGTGTTTTGACACTAAAAACTGACCATCGAAAATTTGACCCGATTACATTACTTTCCTTCCTATAGGATAAGGAAAGTAAAAAGGACTTTGACTTGTGTTTCCCATTGCTTGTCACAAACGTCGATCATCGAATGATTTTAATTATTTTTCGATTGAACTAAACATCTTTTGTTTATTTTTTATCCTCAGTCTTTGATTTAAATAAATTAATATTATTCTACTGAGGTTCGTCAGAAAAGAAAGGACAAGCAAGCTTCTCAAATGTTATTACCTTTGGAGTTTTGGAGGTTCATGTTAATCAGAAAATAAAAGTTATTTTTTTCTAAAAATATTTTAATAATGAGAACATCCCCCTCCCAAGAGGATTGATAGAGGGAACTGTAACAACGGAGGTCTTATCGTCCCGAAATCCAAGAGAGAAGGAGGGCAGGATATAAGAAAGCTAGCCGTTCAGGCAACGAACCTTATCTGTTTGGGCCAAAATTCACCCCAGACGGGAATCGAACCTGCAACCTAGATGAGAAATATTTCATAGCTTGAGGCGGCACTGGTACTTGACATCTCCATTAGCTTCAAGTTCAACAGGTCACCTCGTATTTAAAATTCAGATCGATTCCCATACAACAATGACTGATTATGTAGTGCAACTATGTCATTGTGACTATGGAGTTACGAGTGAGGTCTTATCGTCCCGAAATCGAAGAGAGAAAGAGCTCAGGATGTAAGAAAGCTAGCCGTTCAGGCAACGAACCTTATCTGTTTGGGACAAAATTCACCCCAGACGGGAATCAAACCTGCAACATAGATGAGAAATGTTTCATAGCATCATAGCTCGAGGCGGCACTGGTAGTTGACATCTCCATTAGCTTCAAGTTCCAACAGGTCACCTCGTATTTAAAATTCAGATCGATTCCCATACAACAATGACTGATTATGTAGTGCAACTGTGTCATTGTGACTATGGAGTTACGAGCAGTCGTGTAAGGAATACATTTCCATCTACAATGCTTCTCATTATGTCAGTAATAAGTATTCAATTTGTTTCAGTAGCCTAATGATTAGGGCTTTCGTAGGTTAATCATTAGGACGCTCGCCTGGGAAACAGGAGTTCAATTCCAGCCGAGGCAAGAAATTTCATCATAACTTATTGGATAGTTTGATTTCATAATAATAAACATCAAAATAAAAGGAAGTTAGGGGTAAAAATGCGTCGAAATGTTTTGTGTAACAATGGCGTGCTCAGGCCGGAACTTGGCCTGGCGCACTACCGTGCGTCTAGATACATTCAAGCCATCTTGCAGGACACAAGCACATCAAAATAAAAGGAAGTTAGGGGTAAAAATGCGTCGAAATGTTTTGTGTAACAATGGCGTGCTCAGGCCGGAACTTGGCCTGGCGTACTGCCGTGCGCCTAGATACATTCAAGCAATCTTGCAGGACACAAGTATATGACACGCTGACACTGAAGAAAAGCATTTTGTGACATTTTCTTACAGATTTGACCAGCCACTAAATGGGTCCATAGAACCTCTGCTGAAATTAAATAAAAAGAACACCCTACAGTAATAAGTATTCAATTTGTTTCAGTAGCCTAATGATTAGGGCTTTCGTAGGTTAATCATTAGGACGCTCGCCTGGGAAACAGGAGGGAACGGGTTCAGTTCCAGCCGAGGCATGAAATTTCATCATAACTTATTGGATAGTTTGATTTCATAATAATAGAGCTAAGGGTTAGGTGGTAGAGAACGCCTCAGGCCACTACCTCGCCTTTCACTCAAGAGTCTTTTACACTTTTACTATACGATTAGTGTAAAATTTGAATGTCACTGAAGCACTGACTCCAGTACTTAAGTGACAAAGTGCTCCAGTACTTAAGAGACAAATTAAGCTTATTAATAATTTTAGTCCAATGGAACACACATTACCGTTTGGCCTCGAGATTTTTTCAGAAGACATGGGATCAGCAAATACTAATGGCATATACCTTTAAGTCCTACAACCAGGCATTTCACTGTCCGCACAGAGATTCATCTCAAGATATTATTTTATCCTTCAATAAGGGTTAGGTGGTAGAGAACGCCTCAGGCCACTACCTCGCCTTTCACTCAAGAGTCTTTTACACTTTTACTATACGATTAGTATAAAATTTGAATGTCACTGAAGCACTAACTCCAGTTCTTAAGTGACAAAGCGCTCCAGTACTCAAGTGATAAAATCGTTTGTCATTTAACAGTGATCAATTTCTTATAGGGTTCAATTAATTCCAGCCGAGGCATGAAATTTCATCATAACTTATTGGATAGTTTGATTTCATAATAATAGAGCTAAGGGTTAGGTGGTAGAGAACTACCTCGCCTTTCACTCAAGAGTCTTTTACACTTTTACTATACGATTAGTGTAATGTAAACTGACTCCAGTTCTTAAGTGACAGAGCGCTCCAGTACTTAAGTGATAAAATCGTTTGTCATTTAACAGTGATCAATTTCTTATAGGGTTCAATCACGACAAAGAGGAGCTTAGATACGAAATTTCAGCTGCATATGGAAACTACTCAAGTCATTCCCTAAGATTCAACACTGACATCCATATTTAGAACAATATTATTTTCGCCTCAGCTGTCCACGAAAGTGTTTTACACCAAACTGACGCCTATTTACTCCATTGAATACCAGGTCCTCTACTCCTCTCCCTGCTCAACTAATACCAGCACCAGAAGTCACCAGACCATGAAGGCTAGTAATGAACGAACATGAACATACTACAGAAACAAACAGAGAATTAGTCATACTCCAAGACGATTTAAAAACTGCCATCACTACATACCGGTAAAACACACAAACAAAACGAGAAATGAAGAAAAAGTAACTCTGAAGCCAGAGATCTCCTACCAGACCATGAAGGCTAGTAATGAACGAACATGAACATACTACAGAAACAAACAGAGAATTAGTCATACTCCAAGACGATTTAAAAATTGCCATCACTACACACCGGTAAAACACAAACAAAACGAGAAATGAAGAAAAAGTAACTCTGAAGCCAGAGATCTCCTGCGGACCAAGACAATAGGGCAATGGAACAATATTATTTTCGCCTCAGCTGTCCACGAAAGTGTTTTACATCAAACTGACGCCTATTTACTCCATTGAATACCAGGTCCTCTAACAAACTCTACTAGGTCCTCTACTCCTCTCCCTGCTCCACTAATACCAGCACCAGAAGTCACCAGACCATGAAGGCTAGTAATGAACGAACATGAACATACTACAGAAACAAACAGAGAATTAGTCATACTCCAAGACGATTTAAAAACTGCCATCACTACACACCGGTAAAACACACAAACAAAACGAGAAATGAAGAAAAAGTAACTCTGAAGCCAGAGATCTCCCGCGGACCAAGACAATAGGGCAAGAAGAAGATTTAGCAACTACCGGTAAAACACACAAACAAAACGAGAAATGAAGAAAAAGTAACTCTGAAGCCAGAGATCTCCCGCGGACCAAGACAATAGGGCAATATGAAGAAGATTTAGCAATTCTAGCTTCTAGGTTGCTAAGTTTACTATCACAATTATAGAACGATGACTGCTATTGTTCTGAATTGGCACAATGGAATATTAAAGCAAAATACTATCAACATCCCATATCTATCATCATAAACTCTTGAAATGTTTGAATATTCAACACTGTGTTGTGTTGCAAAACACATTTAATGAGTTAGGAGGACTAGTTAAAGACTTCATGACGAAGGACTTGAAGGTACCTTTATGTCAGTGGTACTTAGCCCCACTAGTGTTAATAATAAATTATGCGCACAGGTCACAGGTGTATACCAAAGCCCAAATATGCCTACCTTTGGGTTTTGAGTTCACTATAAGACCAGCTTAACTATTGATGAAGATTGAAACACCTCTACATTAGTGGTTCAGTTCCACTTTTGGTGGTCTGTTTGGTTATTAATAAATCAGACTCATAACTCACAAAATATCAAACTCTGTCTTTAGAAGTGCCTGAGTTTATTATTTTGATTAATCGCGCTTGTTTTAGCAAAGAAACTTGGGTTGGGTCAGTAATTCAATCTCATTTAGTCCGATATACAATGTCTCATGAATCAAGTTTGTAATTCGTATTACATATCTGATGATTTAGGGACAAACGCGCACGCAGTCCCCGCTACCAAAAATTGGGTGCCCGATGTATGCACTTGCACACTCACAGGGCTCAGACTATCCGGTAGTGCAATGGATAGCCCTTACCCCGGAGGTACCGCCTTCCTGATCACGGTAAACCTCCGCACCAAGTAAGTTTATTAGTAACGGGAGAGCAAATCTAACAACTAGGAAGCTGAACTGTAAAAAAGTGAGAAGTTATCAGTAAAAACATTCAGCTTGCAGTATCTTAGAATACTTTTCTCCTCTCGTTATAATTATTAGGATAAGAAACATTCGAGTACCTATGCATAATTCATTTTCATTCATTCACATTTATATCTTGTTCGTTTACTCTAAGGATCCGAAAGTCTCTTTGAAAAGAACAGCGGATTTATCTGGGCCCATAAGTGCCAATTTCGTTAAAAGTGAAAATCCCCATTCAGGAAAGCAGCCTAACACTTGCCCAGGAAGTCCGAATTCATAAGTGCCACAAAGTGTCTCCAACATAATGAGAAATACCTTGGAAAACACATTAAAATTTCACGGTTAAAACGTGGAAGATTCGTGGACGTCATTACTCATTTTAGGACTAGGATTTAGGACATGATTGACAGTCGCTTGATTTATGTAGATGGAAATCCGCCACGCGACGTTCAATTTTTTCGGCACAAACTTTAGGTTCAATTGACTTTGAATGACAGACAACCGACTGAATTCAATAAACTATGTACCAAACCAAGACGGGAAGGAAAAAGCAAAAGATGAAAGGAAGGTGAGAACAAATGGTACAACCATACCCCCATTGATAGCAAGGGCAGTGATTTAAGACAAAAATTTATTATTTGCTGTGAGATTCTCCAATTTCCATGTGTTTATTGCATAAAATTATGAGGCTTTGTGTGCATTGTATTCCTTCGAGAACCAGAAAAAGTATCGAACACAGGACACATGGAAGCTGCAAGTCAATTGCCACCGGAAAACCCTCATCTACAAGCTTATATTGAAGAACGTGCGTAATTGGGTATGTTATTAAGCTATTATACTGGGAGCTTCATAGAAGGATGCATAATTATATTCCATTTGAATTAAACGTTTACCCCACCCTTTTAATGATTCTGGTGCGTCAACACCAGGTATGTTACAATCAATAGTTGGATGTTATAATTATAAACCTGTACTTGTTTAACAAGATAACAAGTGTCAAGTTTTTCCTCTCAAATCACGATGTTATGCTTCAATATGTGCTGGTATGATATGACCGTCAATAATTGCCGTGAGGTTCTCCATCACGTGTAGCAGTAGAAGAAAAGTAACTTTTTCATTCCTATACTAAACCACGTACTGTACTCGTATAGTTCAATGAACATATGTAAGAACAATGAACATATGTAAGAATGAGCAAAATACTTAGGCCTATAAATGTGGTGAGATCAGAAAATTAAGGCCAAGTCTGCATTCCCAATTCTTCGTGTCTGCTGAAAATGCTGGATCTCAATTCTTTTTCACTATTTCTGAAGGCCAATATTGCCGCGTTGCCTGTGTTGCTACAGAAGCAATAATTAATTCACCACTCAGAAACGTCAGATAAATAAACTGCATCACCAATTAGTCGGACTCAAATCCGCCAATTTCATCACGTGAAAAAGTATCGAACACAGGACACATGGAAGCTGCAAGTCAATTGCCACCGGAAAACCTTCATCTACAAGCTTATATTGAAGAACGTGGGTAATTGGGTATGTTATTGAGCTATTATACTGGGAGCTTCATAGAAGGATGCATAATTATATTAAATGTTCATTATATTCCATTTGAATTAAACGTTTACCCCACAAAAACACAAATGTGAAAAAAAGGCCAAGTTCCTATCCACAAAAGCCGCGTTGCCTGTGTTGCTACAGAAGCAATAATTAATTCACCACTCAGAAACGTCAGATACATAAACTGCATCACCAATTAGTCGGACTCAAATCCAATCTAGACTCCAGTGGCGAATTAGAAATGTCATCCAGAGATGAAAGGAGTATCAAAATTTTCTACAAATTACTTAAAAGGTAGAAACAGCACTACCATCACGTTACTTCACGTAAAGTCATGGGGAGTCAGAAAGATGTAGTTCAAAGTTTTCCCATAATATTGTAGGTAATTTCGTTCAGGACAGCCACACTACTATCACGTCACGTGACATGGGGCATCTCCTTACAGCATTAATTTTTTTCTCCGTGTAAGGACAAGCCGGCTTTCCCACAATTTGCTTTTTTGCGCTGAAAGTCGAATCCATTCCGGTACTGTCTTCAGACTCCTGAGGTTTAGTAACAACCCTTAAGTCTATCACGTCACGTGACATGGGTCATCTCCTTACAGCATTAATTTTTTTCTCCGTGTAAGGACAAAACCGGCTTTCCCACAATTTGCTTTTTTGCGCTGAAAGTCGAATCCATTCCGGTACTGTCTTGAGACTCCTGAGGTTTAGTAACAACCCTTAAGCCTGAGTCGTCTGAGTGCACCCCACAATGTCGCCACTGGAGTATAACCAATGTGGTTCACGGTAGACTCGTGTCACACGTTCACGTGGTAGAGGCATTTCCATTACACACACGTAAGAAATTCCATGGCAAGAAAAATAGGATACAGTGCTCTATTCTGAACAAGATTCAATACATTCCCCATTACGTACCTATGCCTACCTTTGGGGCTTTGTGTTTTGAGTTCACTATAAGACCAGCTTAACTATTGATGAAGATTGAAACACCTCTACATTAGTGGTTCAGTTCCACTTTTGGTGGTCTGTTTGGTTATTAATAAATCAGACTCATAACTCACAAAATATCAAACTTTGTCTTTAGAAGTGCTTGAGTTTATTATTTTGATTATCGCGCTTGTTTTAGCAAAGAAATTTGGGTTGGGTCAGTAATTCAATCTCATTTGGTCCGATATACAAACAATGTCTCATGAATCAAGTTTGTAATTCGTTACACCTCTACATTAGTGGTTTGGTTCCACTTTTGGTGGTCTGTTTGGTTACTAATAAATCAGACTCATAACTCACAAAATATCAAACTTTGTCTTTAGAAGTGCCTGAGTTTATTATTTTGATTATCGCGCTTGTGAGTGGTACTTAGCCCCACTAGTGTTAATAATAAATTATGCGCACAGGTCACAGGTGTATACCCAAGCCCAAATATGCCTACCTTTGGGTTTTGAGTTCACTATAAGACCAGCTTAACTATTGATGAAGATTGAAACACCTCTACATTAGTGGTTTGGTTCCACTTTTGGTGGTCTGTTTGGTTACTAATAAATCAGACTCATAACTCACAAAATATCAAACTCTGTCTTTAGAAGTGCCTGAGTTTATTATTTTGATTAATCGCGCTTGTTTTAGCAAAGAAACTTGGGTTGGGTCAGTAATTCAATCTCATTTAGTCCGATATACAATGTCTCATGAATCAAGTTTGTAATTCGTATTACATATCTGATGATTTAGGGACTAACGCGCACGCAGTCCCCGCTACCAAAAATTGGGTGCCCGATGTATGCACTTGCACACTCACAGGGCTCAGACTAGATGCCTACCTTTGGGGCTTTGTGTTTTGAGTTCACTATAAGACCAGCTTAACTATTGATGAAGATTGAAACACCTCTACATTAGTGGTGCGGTTCCACTTTTGGTGGTCTGTCTGGTTACTAATAAATCAGACTCATAACTCACAAAATATCAAACTTTGTCTTTAGAAGTGCCTGAGTTTATTATTTTGACTATCGCGCTTGTTGAATGCGGTCTACAACCCTGACCATCTCAACATGATTCGGCACAAACCGAAGTACTTTCCATCTCTATTGGGTCAAGAGGTTACTATGGGTTGGCCTTGTGTGCTATTAGCTATGGGATACTTAGATAGATAGTGAATAGTACATTAGTACAAGATTGTACCAAGTGCACTACGAAGTCGCAATGTAAAATGACTTGCAGTAGCTTGTACAAATACCAAATACTCCAACTCGAAATAACAGCAATTTAGTACTGATTACAGCAATTTAGAACATACATTGTTTATTTCGACTAGGACTGACAAATGGAGATGCGGTATTTCCATACTTATATGTGCACGCACTCACACTAGGTAATATAAGTCAGTAATTCAATCTCATTTAGTCCGATATACAATGTCTCATGAATCAAGTTTGTAATTCGTACAGTAGCTTGTACAAATACCAAATACTCCAACTCGAAATAACAGCAATTTAGTACTGATTACAGCAATTTAGAACATACATTGTTTATAAATCGACTAGGACTGACAAATGGAGATGCGGTATTTCCATACTTATGTGCACGCACTCACACTAATATAATAGGTTCTAAGATGTAACAAGCATACAAGCAGTCAATTTAGTGGGCCAGAAACTCATATATTCAACTGGTAACCGCCATCGCCAGCCTAGTTACCAACCTCAGTGGTGCAGTGGTTAACGCGGTGGACTTTGAATCTGGAGGTTGATGGTTCAAGTCCAACACAACTCATAAAATTTATCTAGGTGTAATAATTGGGGAACGATATTTGTGACAAGCATTTACGTATGCTCAACACAAAAATTCCAATCCATAGTAACGGCCAGTCTAGTTAGCTTGGAGGGTAGCGCGTCTGTCTCAGGAATGACTCATGGACTATTTGTTGTTGCTGAATAATAAAATACGCACAACTTGTACAGAAAATGTACCAAAGGTGTTCGGGGCCCCAGTGAGGATGTTATTTTTTATTTATTTATTTTTTTTTAGCGAGGTAGCAAAATGTACATTATTTTAGCGAGGTAGCAAAATGTACATTATCGATTATATTAGATAATTATCACAGAAACCTGTTTATTGTTATTAATCGGGCCTATTCCATCTCTTTGAGAACCTATTAAACAGCCTATTCAGTCTGTTTGAGATATGACGTACCGCCTTCCTGATCACGGTAAACCTCCGCACCAAGTAAGTTTATTAGTAACGGGAGAGCAAATCTAACAACTAGGAAGCTGAACTGTAAAAAAGTGAGAAGTTATCAGTAAAAACATTCAGCTTGCAGTATCTTAGAATACTTTTCTCGTCTCTAGGATAAGAAACATTCGAGTACCTATGCATAATTCATTTTCATTCATTCACATTTATATCTTGTTCGTTTACTCTAAGGATCCGAAAATTGATTTCTAATCTTTTTTGGGGTGGGATGGAGTTTTGTTTATTTTTTGTGGCACTTGATTTATTTTGGGAGGAACGACTTGGCGGACTCGGGGGATTTTACCCATCTACACGACGCGAGGGAGCGGAAGCGAGGTAAATGCGCGAGTAGACTCGCTTCGTCTAAACCTACCTAAATAATCTAACAACTAGGAAGCTGAACTGTAAAAAAGTGAGAAGTTATCAGTAAAAACATTCAGCTTGCAGTATCTTAGAATACTTTTCTCCTCTCGTTATAATTATTAGGATAAGAAACATTCGAGTACCTATGCATAATTCATTTTCATTCATTCACATTTATATCTTGTTCGTTTACTCTAAGGATCCGAAAGTCTCTTTGAAAAGAACAGCGGATTTATCTGGGCCCATAAGTGCCAATTTCGTTAAAAGTGAAAATCCCCATTCAGGAAAGCAGCCTAACACTTGCCCAGGAAGTCCGAATTCATAAGAAAGTCTCTTTGAAAAGAACAGCGGATTTATCTGGGCCCATAAGTGCCAATTTCGTTAAAAGTGAAAATCCCCATTGAGGAAAGCAGCATAACACTTGCCCAGGAAGTCCGAATTCATAATTGCCACAAAGTGTCTCCAACATAATGAGAAATACCTTGGGAAACACATTAAAATTTCACGGTTAAAACGTGGAAGATTCGTCGACGTCATTACTCATTTTAGGACTAGGATTTAGGACATGATTGATAGTCGCTTGATTTATGTAGATGGAAATCCGCCACGCGATGTTCAATTTTTTCGACACAAACTTTAGGTTCAATTAACTTTGAATGACAGACAACCGACTGAATTCAATAAACTATGTACCAAACCAAGACGGGAAGGAAAAAGCAAAAGATGAAAGGTGAGAACAAATGGTACAACCATACCCCCATTGATAGCAAGGGCAGTGATTTAAGACAAAAAGACTGAATTCAATAAACTATGTACCAAACCAAGACGGGAAGGAAAAAGCAAAAGATGAAAGGAAGGTGAGAACAAATGGTACAACCATTGATAGCAAGGGCAGTGATTTAAGACAAAAATTTATTATTGCTAATTTGCTATGAGATTCTCCAATTTCCATGTGTTTATTGCATAAAATTATGAGGCTTTGTGTGCATTGTATTCCTTCGAGAACCAAGATCTCTAAGGTCTTTCAGATCTGGCCCTTATAACTCGCTCGTTCGCCTTTTAATGATTCTGGTGCGTCAACACCAGGTATGTTACAATCAATAGTTGGATGTTATAATTATAAACCTGTACTTGTTTAACAAGTGTCAAGTTTTTCCTCTCAAATCACGATGTTATGCTTCAATATGTGCTGGTATGACCGTCAATAATTGCCGTGAGGTCCTCCATCACGTGTAGTAGTAAAAGAAAAGTAACTTTTTCATTCCTAAGTTTTTCCTCTCAAATCACGATGTTATGCTTCAATATGTGCTGGTATGACCGTCAATAATTGCCGTGAGGTCCTCCATCACGTGTAGCAGTAAAAGAAAAGTAACTTTTTCATTCCTATACTAAACCACGTACTGTACTCGTATATAGTTCAATGAACATATGTAAGAACAATGAACATATGTAAGAATGAGCAAAATACTTATGCTTGATTAAATGGACGGCATCCGATTACATAAAATCAGGATATCTAGACTCCAGTGGCGAATTAGAAATGTCATCCAGGGATGAAAGGAGTATCAAAATTTTCTACAAATTACTTAAAAGGTAATACAATCAATGCAATTACATATCTAGACTCCAGTGGCGAATTAGAAATGTCATCCAGAGATGAAAGGAGTATCAAAATTTTCTACAAATTACTTAAAAGGTAGAAACATCACTACCATCAGTACCATCACGTTACTTCATGTAAAGTCATGGGGAGTCAGAAAGATGTAGTTCAAAGTTTTCCCATATTATTGTAGGTAATTTCGTTCAGGACAGCCACACTACTATCACGTCACGTGACATGGGTCATCTCCTTACAGCATTAATTTTTTTCTCCGTGTAAGGACAAAACCGGCTTTCCCACAATTTGCTCTTTTGCGCTGAAAGTCGAATCCATTCCGGTACTGTCTTGAGACTCCTGAGGTTTAGTAACAACCCTTAAGCCTGCTGAGTCGTCTGAGTGCACCCCACAATGTCGCCACTGGAGTATAACCAATGTGGTTCACGGTAGACTCGTGTCCCACGTTCACGTGGTAGAGGCATTTCCATTACACACACGTAAGAAATTCCATGGCAAGAAAAATAGGATACAGTGCTTTATTCTGAACAAGATTCAATACATTCCCCATTACCTATGTACAGGTTATGTAGTATGTACAGATTATGTAGTCCTGAGGCTACTCATATTGGCCAGCTGATAGCCAATAGTATGTACGGAATGACGTATAAATATGTACAGATTATGTAGTCCTGAGGCTACTCATATTGGCCAGCTGATAGCCAATAGTATGTACGGAATGACGGATAAATCTGCTACATAATACAATAAAGTACTCACATGTGACTACTGAACGTGGTCAGATCAATAGAGTAATCGTGATATAAATATTATAGGTAACTATTAACTATAGTCAACACCAGCTTATCTCGATAGAACACCATGCGAAACAACTTTTAATATGGAAATACCACTTGGCTACTTATAGCGAAGCTTTTCTGTGAACTTGTCCGGTTATAAACTAGATTTCTTAGCTAGGGTTGAATTAAACAAACAACACTGCTCAAAGATATCCACTACTAGTAAAAGATAAAGACAATTAAGGAGTCTTGACTCTTGATTGCTAATCTGAGCGCACGGCATAGCCAGTACGCTAGACCAAGTTCTTCTATCAGACAATATAAGTCTCGAGTGGCCGCGGGTTCGATTCCCACCCGGGGCGGATTTTATCCTGATGGGATAATGTTCGTTCTCGGAACGGCTGGTTTTCTCCTATCCTGTCTTCCTTCTCTCTTCGCTTTCGGGACGATAAGACCATAGCAGTTACAGTTCCCTCTGTCAAACCTCTTAAAATAAAAATCAATGTTTCAATTCACATCAGTTCTCAATGGCTCACTAAAGATAAGTACGGTGAGCGTGATTAGTATCCGGTATCCGGATGGGGTGGCCATTGAGGCAATCGCGTGTTCCCTTTTCCCGGCCCCACTCAGGCTGAGTGAGGTCAATGTGAGTAGCCGGGTAGCTTGTCACCAATGGGAGGGTAAAACCCCCGGGACGAAAGACCTTAGCAGTTCTAGGTTGTACAATTATACACATACAGAGGTGTTATACGTTTAACAAATAAAAATTCTCTTATTTTCCCTATAGATTTTCACTAGTATGGTTCTCAGAGGATGTTTTCTTGTTGCAACGTTGTAATTAACACCGAAAAGTGATGGTTTAGCTGATAGGTGGTATTAGCACAATCATTTTGTGGTAAGTGGAACATTTTGCGCGGTCAAATTTTTCGAAGAAAATTGCAGAGAGTTTTCCTTTTTCTCATATTTTTCCCCATAGATTTACGTTATTATGGTTCGCAGAGGTTTTTCTTGATGCAACGGCGCTCAGTGTGGCTTGTTGATACATACGCTACGACTTTCGTCAGACTCCGGAGATGAGATCGATGTGTCCATTGATGAGATCATTATGAGGTTCAAGTCAAAGAGACAAATTAAGCTTATTAATAATTTTAGTCCAATGGAACACACATTACCGTTTGGCCTCGAGATTTTTTCAGAAGACATGGGATCAGCAAATACTAATGGCATATACCTTTAAGTCCTACAACCAGGCATTTCACTGTCCGCACAGAGATTCATCTCAAGATATTATTTTATCCTTCAATATTCAATAAATTCTAAACTGAAACACATATCGAACAAATTGCTTTTGCGAAACGAGTGTTTCATAAGAGTTCGTTGGAAAGGATATGCCTCTCTACTCTCTCAAGGTATGTTTATGGAAGCGTAATGGTAGGTAAAGGATAACGCGATGTAGAAATGTAGATTGTAGACAAATACTTGAACAACATTAAGCAGAAAGGAACCATCCAAAAGGCACTTCCCCTTATGGATGGTTCTTTTCTTGTTCGAACAAACACATATCGAACAAATTGCTTTTGCGAAACGAGTGTTTCATAAGAGTTCGTTGGAAAGGATATGCCTCTCTACTCTCTCAAGGTAGGGAATGGAAGCGTAATGGTAAAGGATAACGCGATGTAGAAATGTAGATTGTAGACAAATACTTGAACAACATTAAGCAGAAGAGAACCATCCAAAAGGCACTTCCCCTTATGGATGGTTCTTTTCTTGTTCGAAGGTAAACAGTCAGAAGCCATGCGCTTGTCAGGTCTACCTGATAGTGGATGGTTCTTTGCTTGCTGTCCACTTGTAGCTTGTATGACTTCTGAGTGTTTATCTTCGAACAATACCGTTTCTCCGGTGAAAACCCTGAAGTCTTTTGAGACTCAGGAATGACTCATGGACTATTTGTTGTTGCTGAATAATAAAATACGCACAACTTGTACAGAAAATGTACCAAAGGTGTTCGGGGCTCCAGTGAGGATGTTATTTCTTTTTAGCGAGGTAGCAAAATGTACATTATCGATTATCACAGAAACCTGTTTATTGTTATTAATCGGGCCTATTCCATCTCTTTGAGAACCTATCAAACAGCCTATTCAGTATTCAATCACTTTAGAAGCTTAACAGCCTATTCAGTCTGTTTGAGATATGACCTTATCAGATTCTGTATTTTCCATGATTAGGTAATTCTTTATTTTAATTTTCCAGAGAACTCTGTGCGTTTTTTTTATTTTTAATATGTGATTAAAAAAACATTTTGATCGTGCCGTGCAGTTTTTTTTTTTTTTTTTTTTAAGCGCTTTAAATATGTGATTGAAAAAAAAAAACATTTTGATCGTGCCGTGCAGTTTTATTATTGCAGTAGGTAAAATCTAAAATCATCAATTTACCTTCCTTATACTAAGCAATAATATAGGGAAGTATTGTTATTCAATATAAGATTTAGTATTATCTCAAATTCCAATAAATCGAATGTCATCTACTAATTTAATGTGCATAGTAGTTGTTGATTTTTATTGGCATCTAATTTTAACTTAACACCTATATCAAGATTATTCAAAGCAATTCTACACGATTTTTTTTTTTTTTTTTTTTTTTTTTTTTTAAGCGCTTTAAATATGTGATTGAAAAAACATTTTGATCGTGCCGTGCAGTTTTATTATTGCAGTAGGTAAAATCTAAAATCATCAATTACCTTCCTTATACTAAGCAATAATATAGGGAAGTATTGTTATTCAATATAAGATTTAGTATTATCACAAATTCCAATAAGTCGAATGTCATCTACTAATTTAATGTGCTTAGTAGTTGTTGATTTTTATTGGCATCTAATTTTAACTTAACACCTATATCAAGATTATTCAAAGCGGTTCTACACGATTATTTAAAGCGGTTTAACACTACACCAACTTGAAAACGGGAATAGAAGGAGATGTAGTGGTTTATTGCCTCTACTAGTGATAAATTCATGTTTAACAAGAATATTAATAGGAATTTAGTTATTTACCTTTAAAACAATGACAAATTGCCGTCGTTATGATGTGTTTGAGTAAACATGCGTGACTGAGGTTGAGTGATACTGCTATTATAAGACAATCTGGTTTCTGGAATTCTAGATTTTAAGGCTTTTCTTTGTGCTATTATAACACGATTATTTAAAGCGGTTTAACACTACACCAACTTGAAAACGGGAATAGAAGGAGATGTAGTGGTTTATTGCCTCTACTAGTGATAAATTCATGTTTAACAAGAATATTAATAGGAATTTAGTTATTTACCTTTAAAACAATGACAAATTGCCGTCGTTATGATAATGTGTTTGAGTAAACATGTGACTTAGGTTGAGTGATACTGCTATTATAAGACAATCTGGTTTCTGGAATTCTAGATTACGTGGTTTATTGCCTCTACTAGTGATAAATTCATGTTTAACAAGAATATTAATAGGAATTTAGTTATTTACCTTTAAAAC
Organism: Diaphorina citri; assembly: GCF_000475195.1. Taxonomy (NCBI): domain Eukaryota; kingdom Metazoa; phylum Arthropoda; class Insecta; order Hemiptera; family Psyllidae; genus Diaphorina; species Diaphorina citri. Next base: position 21,947 of record NW_007377471.1, read on the forward strand.
AATGACAAAATGCCGTCGTTATGATAATGTGTTTGAGTAAACATGTGACTTAGGTTAAGTGATACTGCTATTACAAGACAATCTGGTTTCTGAATTCTAGATTATAAGGCTTTTCTTTGTGCTATTATGTCATAACTACAACAGACATAACTTTCGAGCTCATTGTATCATTAAATTATTTTCCTGTTGTTGATTTACGAGTATCAGCATTTTCTAAACCTGTATTGCTGGTATTGTTTTTGACCCCGGGGGGATTCGAACTATCTCAACGAGCTGTGTAAATGGGAAGAACTTACCAAATGTTCCTTGTAGCAGGTCAAGCTTCACTGAAGCCAACGGAGAGGGAAGTTTGAGTGATTCCTTTCTCTCCCTGTAACAGAAAGTAAAACAAAAAAGTTAAAGAAAAACCTCAAAAAATGCTTTTCAAATATACTTTAATCAAAGAAATCAATCAATTTTAACTTAATTTTAATTGTTGATGTGGCTGATGAGATTCGAACCACAGTACCTCCGGTTAGGAATCCAATGCCTTAGCGAACTGTACGTTGTTGATTTACGAGTATCAGCATTTTCTAAACCTGTATTGCTGGTATTGTTTTTGACCCCGGGGGGATTCGAACTATCTCAACGAGTTGATGTGTAAATGGGCTTTTAGAAGAACTTACCAAATGTTCCTTGTAGCAGGTCAAGCTTCACTGAAGCCAACGGAGAGGGAAGTTTGAGTGATTCCTTTCTCTCCCTGTAACAGAAAGTAAAACAAAAATGTTAAAGAAAAACCTCAAAAAATGCTTTTCAAATATACTTTAATCAAAGAAATCAATCAATTTTCTTTAACTTAGTTTTAATTGTTGATGTGGCTGATGGGATTCGAACCACAGTACCTCCGGTTAGGAATCCAATGCCTTAGCGAACTGTATTGGAAGTAGGACTATGTTCATTTTATCATTTCCAGCACGAACCAGTACAAGTCAAGAGCATTGTTGGAAAAGAAAAAGATAAATGGAAACAGGCACATGCAGATTTCCTTGAACTTTTCCCACTTGATTTCCGCTTTGAAGATGCAAGACTTACGTTTGTTTCAATGTTTGAAACAACTCAAAGCCAGCCTAGCTAGCTTAGTTGGTAGTGCGTCTGCCTCGTAAGCGCTAGGCCGCGGGTTCGACTCCCGCCCGGGGCGGATTTTATCCTGTATCCTGATGGGATAATGTTCGTTCTCGGAACGGCTGGATTTCCCCTATCCTGTCTTACTTCTAGACTTACGTTTGTTTCAATGTTTGAAACAACTCAAAGCCAGCCTAGTTAGCTTAGTTGGTAGTGCGTCTGCCTCTACTCAGTCAACACATTAAGCTCATGTCAATCAACAAGAAGAGTTTGTTAACCACAAGATAAAAACACAGACGAAGACGAATGCAATGGGTTTAGAGTGGGTAAATTGAATGTAATATACACACTGGCGTGCTCAGGCCGGAACTTGGCCTGGCGCACTGCCGTGCGCCTAGATTTCTATTCTAAAAATTCTAAAACATAATATACATACATATACAACACAGTCAACACATGTTCCGCTAGCACAACTGGATAAAATCCGCCCCGGGCGGGAATCGAACCCGCGGCCTAGCGCTTACAAGGCAGACGCGCTACCAACTAAGCTAACTAGGCTGGACAAGGTTTGTTTGTTGGACGAAAAGAACGTCGCGTCTTTTCCTTCTTCAGAGAAAGTTGTGGGTGAGACTAATCAATCTAAGCATAATTAACTTGAGAGTTGTAAAACCACCACACCACTAGACTATTAGGTTTATTAGACGTTGAACCTTCATTCACCATGTAGACATGCCGGCATGATTTCTTTACTCTGTCAACACATTAAGCTCATGTCAATCAACAAGAAGAGTTTGTTAACCACAAGATAAAAACACAGACGAAGACGAATGCAATAAGTTCAGAGTGGGTAAATTGAATTTCTATTCTACAAATTCTAAAACATAATATACATATACAACACAGTCAACACATGTTCCGCTAGCACAACTCAAAGGGTATATCAAAACCCGTACATAAAATTATAAATGTACCTATTTTGAATTGGGAGGTGTTTAATTGAAGTGCAAAAGCTAACGCAACGTTAAGAAACGGATGGTAAGTTACAGCTCGATTGCGAAATTTCGGCCCGTAATAAATGTGTCTGACCGCATAGGCATAACGTTTACGGTCACTTACCCAGGTAATCGCGCCTCTGCGGTTTATAGCAATTAGCACAACTCAAAGGGTATATCAACCGTACATAAAATTATAAATGTACCTATTTTGAATTGGGAGGTGTTTAAATGTTTAATTGAAGTGCAAAAGCTAACACAACGTTAAGTAACGGGTGGTAAGTTACAGCTCGATTGCGAAATTTCGGCCCGCAATAAATGTGTCTAACCGCATAGCCATATTTAATAACGTTTACGGTCACTTACCCAGATAATCGCGCCTCTGCGGTTTATAGCAATATCGGCGCGTAAGATGATACCCTATTGCGTCCGATATTTGCATCTCGATGCAACTTTAATAGAGCAAGGCTAACATGACGTCCTGATAATACGGAATTGAGGACACGACCGCAAGATTATCATGGAAACGAGAGCTCTTATCTCTCGAATAAAGGGGGCAGTGAAACATTGTTGTATGTGTTTCAGAAGATATTGAGATTCATATGTTACAGGATCGACTGGAAAATGGTTGAAATTTTAAGGAAGAGTAAGGAATTCATAAGGAAGAGTAAGGAAATTTTAAGGAATTCATATTGAGACTCATATGTCATATACAACATTTATCAATACAAAAATTTCCAAGATATGCCAACTGCCCAAAAGGCTCTCTGCTTCACTATAAAAGATTCAAAATTTAAATAAGCTATAAGTAGGTAGTTAGTTGTATCAAAATATATGCCGTTCTAAGTAGGTAAGTTCCATGTAGTTGTACAAAAAAATAGGCAAAGTGTGTAACTAAAGAAAATTTTAAGAAGCAGGATTCTCGTAAAGGAGCTCTTCCGCCCAACCACTGATCTTTTCTTTCCTTTTGAGTCTTAAATATTCTCACTTATTTTTCTCTCGAAATCGGCATCGCATCGTTTACATCGGTTTGGCGATAATTTTTCCTAAAGTTACTAGAAATGATGTATAGATGAATAAGAAGCCATTGACCTACTTTGACTCCAAGGTGTTAAATCGTCAAATGAATCTTCTGATTGAAAAAGTGCCACTGGTGTTGAAATCAATGCGAATGGCTGTAATAAAACCTTATGTTTTTTAATTTAAAATGCTATAAACTTATAATCCATAATAATTATACTACCACGTACACCTTATAATACCTATAGACCTATATGATGTAAGTTTGCAATGCTAGAAAATATGAAAAAGTAAAAAATTACCATCAGTAGAATCAGCCCCCATAAACTATACTGAGAATCAATACGTTCAATTAGACATACTACAGGGTTTATACGCTTTTCCCGGAATGAAATTCCATGACTTTTCCAGAAAAATTAGAGGGCAGAGTTACTTAAAAATCAGTTAGATTACCCCTTCATTTAAATAAAATATGCAATATGCAGAACGTCAAGGAATATGAGGGGGAATACGCCGCAGGCCGTTTTTCGGAAAAAACTTGATATTTAATTTGAACATTTTTAATTTTTGACCGGATTGCAAATTCCATGACTTTTCCAGGTTTTCTTTGAATTTTCACGATTTTCCATGACTTTTTGGCCAATTTTCTGATTCCATGATTTTCCAGTTTTTCCAGGTCGCGTATAAACCCTGTACTATAGTCCCGTAAGTATCACAAATCAAAATGAAAATTGACCTTAATTAGAATTTATGACTGTGCAATTTCCAAGCTAAGAGTACCTATATTATTCTATTAGGTATTATTTTGCAAGATTTAAATATACATAGGTTGAAAAGAAAAGATAGAAAAGCTCGAGTCACAAAGCATCTGTAGTTCAGAGGCTACATACGAGTATGACCAAGTTCAGAGTCTTAAGCCTCGGTTATCACTCAACCTCCATTACAGCACTTGGCCTAGCCTCGATTACACCGTTCTAAAGAGCTAATAGTATCTAATAACTTCTAGGAGAGCTATTCTATGTGGGAAAGTAATGTTGGACAATTAGTTTGACTAACTAAGACAGGAACTGAAAGTAGTTTTAAAAAAATTTCTTAAAACCTCTCCGAACACTCTAAGCCTAACCGCCCCTAAAAGGTAATCCGGTTTTAAAATTCGACCCTTATTTTATGTCTTTTATCCTCCAAATGCAAATTCACGAAATGAAATTCGTATAGGAAATCTGAAGCGTTTCCAGGAAGCATTTCTCACTCCAAACTTTGCAGTTCCAACTATTCGCTCAGGAAAAACGTCATAGCGTTTGCTGGTATCTGATGCGTAAAGGAAAAAGTCTGCAATAGGAAGTGAGAAGGTGTTCGTGGAAAAGACCACAAGATAGATAGATACATACGGGATGATGTCATCTTGGTCATATGGAAAATATTGATCAAAGATCAAGAAAAGAAGGAAAAAATACGTATGAGTTAGAGTAAAAAGAATAGGATGCGTTTGGAGTTTGGATTGCCAGAATTGTGGTATTTTTTGTGCGAGGAAAACTAATTTTCCTTTAACATAAATTTTCACATTTTTTCTCCCGATTTTCCCTATAGATTTTCACTAGTATGGTTCTCAGAGGATGTTTTCTTGTTGCAACGTTGTAATTAACACCGAAAAGTGATGGTTTAGCTGATAGGTGGTATTAGCACAATCATTTTGTGGTAAGTGGAACATTTTGCGCGGTCAAATTTTTCGAAGAAAATTGCAGAGAGTTTTCCTTTTTCTCATATTTTTCCCCATAGATTTACGTTATTATGGTTCGCAGAGGTTTTTCTTGATGCAACGGCGCTCAGTGTGGCTTGTTGATACATACGCTACGACTTTCGTCAGACTCCGGAGACGAGATCGATGTGTCCATTGATGAGATCATTATGAGGTTCAAGTCAAAGAGACAAATTAAGCTTATTAATAATTTTAGTCCAATGGAACACACATTACCGTTTGGCCTCGAGATTTTTTCAGAAGACATGGGATAAGCAAATACTATTTAATTGCATATACCTGTAAGGCCAGCCACTCACTATCAGGTATCACGTAGACCTGACGGGCGAATCTTTTCAGCCGTACCTGTAAGGTCTACCTGATGGTGAGTGGCTGGCCGCACAATCATTTTGTGGTAAGTGGAACATTTTGCGCGGTCAAATTTTCCGAAGAAAATTGCAGAGAATTTTCCTTTTTCTCATATTTTTCCCCATAGATTTACGTTAATATGGTTCGCAGAGGTTTTTCGCACAATCATTTTGTGGTAAGTGGAACATTTTGCGCGGTCAAATTTTCCGAAGAAAATTGCAGAGAATTTTCCTTTTTCTCATATTTTCCCCCATAGATTTACGTTAATATGGTTCGCAGAGGTTTTTATTGATGCAACGGCGCTCAGTGCGGCTTGATACATACGCTACGACTTTCGTCAGACTCCGGAGATGAGATCGATGTGTCCATTGATGAGATCATTATGAGGTTCAAGTCAAAGAGACAAATTAAGCTTATTAATAATTTTAGTCCAATGGAACACACATTACCGTTTGGCCTCGAGATTTTTTCAGAAGACATGGGATCAGCAAATACTAATGGCATATACCTTTAAGTCCTACAACCAGGCATTTCACTGTCCGCACAGAGATTCATCTCAAGATATTATTTTATCCTTCAATATTCAATAAATTCTAAACTGAAACACATATCGAACAAATTGCTTTTGCGAAACGAGTGTTTCATAAGAGTTCGCTTGAAAGGATATGCCTCTCTACTCTCTCAAGGTAGGGAATGTTTATGGAAGCGTAAAGGATAACGCAATGTAGAAATGTAGATTGTAGACAAATACTTGAACAACATTAAGCAGAAAAGAACCATCCAAAAGGCACTTCCCCTTATGGATGGTTCTTTTCTTGTTCGAAGGTAAAAACTCAGAAGCCTTCCGCCTGTCAGGTCTACCTGATAGTGGATCGTTCTTTTCTTGTTCGAAGGTAAAAACTCAGAAGCCATCCGCCTGTCAGGTCTACCTGATAGTGGATGGTTCTTTTCTGCTGAATGCTGTCCACTTGAAACTTCTATGGCCTCTGAGTGTTTATCTTCGAACAATACCGTTTCTCCGGTGAAAACCCTGAAGTTTTTTGAGACTCAGGAATGACTCATGGACTATTTGTTGTTGCTGAATAATAAAATACGCACAACTTGTACAGAAAATGTACCAAAGGTGTTCGGGGCTCCAGTGAGGATGTTATTTCTTTTTAGCGAGGTAGCAAAATGTACATTATCGATTATCACAGAAACCTGTTTATTGTTATTAATCGGGCCTATTCCATCTCTTTGAGAACCTATCAAACAGCCTATTCAGTATTCAATCACTTTAGAAGCTTAACAGCCTATTCAGTCTGTTTGAGATATGACCTTATCAGATTCTGTATTTTCCATGATTAGGTAATTCTTTATTTTAATTTTCCAGAGAACTCTGTGCGTTTTTTTTATTTTTAATATGTGATTAAAAAAACATTTTGATCGTGCCGTGCAGTTTTATTATTGCAGTAGGTAAAATCTAAAATCAGTCTGCCTTGTAAGCGCTAGGCCGCGGGTTCGATTCCCGCCCGGGGCGGATTTTATCCTGATGGGATAATGTTCGTTCTCGGAACGGCTGGTTTTCTCCTATCCAGTCTTCCTTCTCTCTTCGCTTTCGGGACGATAAGACCATAGCACTAGCAGTTACAGTTCCCTCTGTCAAACCTCTTAAAAAAAATCTCGAGTGCTAAAAAGCTTATCTTTTTTAAGTCCAGGACAATCAATAAGCCTGGGACGACCATCGCATTGGGGAGCTGGGTCATCAAGGAAGACTAAATTACATTGAAATGAATGGGGGACTTTTCTACGGAAATTCCTGTGTGCGGAGTTCAGTATGTTATGTATAGGACAAGGAAGACTTATTTTATGTCTTTTATCCTCCAAATGTGATAGTCTGCAGGATCTGTTTATTTTTTTTATTTATTTATTATTATTATTATTATTATTTTTTTTTTTTGGTTCTTGAATTTTCAAGTTGGGTTGGATTTGATTGGTTAGGCTTATTCCTGTTTGGTTATCCCATAAAAGCTTTCTAACATGTTGTTGTGTCTGCCTGTTTCTGGCTGAAAGAGCCTGAAGCACTAATGCGATCTGGTTTGTGCATAATAAATCCAAATAATCCAACAAATCATTAAAATAATTATGAGCGTTTAAAATGATTTGGTTTTTAATTAACTAATGATAATAATGTTGGGCTTTTTTTTCCTTATATTAGAATTAGACACTCCTATTAGCTGAGGCTACAAGTTAATTTTGGCTATTGCAATTATGTTGATAATGAGTGCTAATCTGTAAATGACTTGCAAGGTGCAACGCAAATAAACTAAATGATGTATCAGGTAAAGGTAACTAATTTAGATAATGAACAGTCATTAAGTTATTTAATCAAGTGCTTACTACTCCCATACCAGCTGTGAAATTGTGAAATTCTGAGCCCAAGGTTTTGCCCAATAAATCAAGTTGATAATTTCGGAGAAAAAAAGTTCGACACCCATTAGCGACAAGAATTTAATCGAATTGTGCTTACTTAATTTTTTATTATTATTATTATTTTACGAAACCCATGTGGTCTTCTTCTCAGACCGAAAACCAGAAATTCGAATTTGGACATGGTCGACCTTGAACTTGTACACATTTCTCAATGTGGACCATATTTTCTTAATGTAAATGTAAATGCAGTTTCTTTGTGTTATTATGTCACAACTTTGGTGCTCACTGCAGCATTGTAGTAGGATTTTTCTAATATCTCAATAATCCTAAAATCCAATGTTTACCTACCATGCTGGCACTAGGTTAACAATCGACCCAAGGTTAACACCATTACGAAACCCATGTGGTCTTCTTCTCAGACCGAAAACCAGAAATTCGAATTTGGACACGGTCGACCTTGAACTTGTACACATTTCTCAATGTGGACCATATTTTCTTAATGGTTTGTTTGGTTCCATGTGAAGTCTTGACCATTTGGACCATATTAAAAAAGTCCAAATTTTGAACCAGATATTGTATCGAACTTTGTATTGCCATCAGTCAGTCTTCTAACCAGCCCATTTGATTTTGAAGTATTTTTCTTACTTTCGTGTCCGATTTTGAAGTACATATTTCGAAGTGACTTTTTTTCGTCTTTTTTTTTAAGAAGCAGGATTCTCGTAAAGGAGCTCTTCCGCCCAACCACTGATCTTTTCTTTCCTTTTGAGTCTTAAATATTCTCACTTATCTTTCTCTCGAAATCGGCATCGCATCGTTTACATCGGTTTAGCGATAATTTTTCCTAAAGTTACTAGAAATGATGTATATAGATGAATAAGAAGCCATTGACCTACTTTGACTCCAATCGTCAAATGAATCTTCTGATTGAAAAAGTGCCACTGGTGTTGAAATCAATGCGAATGACTGTAATAAAAGCTTATATTTTTCTTGTGGTCAAATTCTCAAATTATATTGAGGATAAAATTCCTTACCTCGGCTGGGATTGAACCCACGCCCTCCTGTTTACCAGGCGAGCTCCTTGACCACTACACCACCGAGGTAGACCTGAGCCGGCCCTATTGCACTAATGGCGACTAAGACACCGAACAAAAATTAACGAAAGCAATTTTCATCATTAAAAAAAGAAACGAGAGTATTTCCTGACATAATCCATAATAATTATACTACCACGTACACCTTATAATACCTATAGACCTATATGATGTAAGTTTGCAATGCTAGAAAATATGAAATAGTAAAAAATTACCATCAGTAGAATCAGCCCCCATAAACTATGCCTTAATTAGAATTTATGACTGTGCAATTTCCAAGCTAAGAGTACCTATATTATTCTATTAGGTATTATTTTGCAAGACTTAAATATAGGTTGAAAAGAAAAGATAGAAAAAGTCGAATCGTAGCCTCTTAAGTTCAGAGGCTACATACCTACCAGTATGGCCAAGTTCAGAGCATGAACACTTAAGCCTCGGTTATCACTCAACTGACTGTGCAATTTCCAAGCTAAGAGTACCTATATTATTCTATTAGGTATTATTTTGCAAGATTTAAATATAGGTTGAAAAGAAAAGATAGAAAAAGTCGAATCGTAGCCTCTTAAGTTCAGAGGTTACATACCTACCAGTATGGCCAAGTTCAGAGTCTGAACACTTATACTTAAGCCTCGGTTATCACCCAACCTCCATTACAGCACTTGTTTAGTCTCGATTACACCGTTCTAAACTCCAAGCTATTAGCCTCTAATATTCTCTAATATTTATAATAATAATCCTTTGTTCGTTGTTCTTAAGCCATACACATTTCCATCTGACCATAAACTTTACTCTGGCCTTTAACCTAAATTCCAACTCAACTCTTTTCACCTTCTTACTAAAGACTGCCAGAATGGGTAACGTTTCACATTTCCAACAATGCCAACTGATTACAAATTGGCACACCTGTTTGGTTTTGATACCAGGGTGTAGATGTGTAGACCAATTGACCAATGGTTTGTGGTTAGTTTGGTTGACTAACGTTTCACATTTCCAACAATGCCAACTGATTACAAATTGGCACTCCTGTTTGGTTGATACCAGGGTGTAGATGTGTAGACCAATTGACCAATGGTTTGTGGTTAGTTTCGATGACACACCTTCTTACTAAAGACTGCCAGAATGGGTAACGTTTCACATTTCCAACAATGCCAACTGATTACAAATTGGCACACCTGTTTGGTTGATACCAGGGTGTAGATGTGTAGACCAATTGACCAATGGTTTGTGGTTAGTTTCGATGACTACCAACTCACAAACTGGGTCACTATTCCTCAGTGTCAATTTCAATCGAGTGAGACCAATCGCGGTACGATTGGAAAAATAATCAGAGTTCGATTACTACCAGATCGTGCCAACTGGGATTTGGTTCTGGAATTGTTTTGGTTCTTGACTCTACAAATCATACATACTTGATACCCGCGATGCTTTAGCAATCGGGATCATTCCATTTCTATTGTCCAGGTTCGATTTCGGAGGTCCCAGGTTCGATTCCTGGCGGTGTCGAAGTTTTTTCGACTGTTTGGAATTCGGGGTGCACTCAACTTTGTGATGATAATTGAGGAGCTACTTTAATCGAGTAGCGACCAGTGGAGGCTTTACCAGTGTAAAAAGATTCTTGAAATATAGAAATTGGTTGCAAAGGAGGCACTTAGTAATGCTGTGACCTAACCTAACCTAACAAAAATTGTAAAAAAGCTCTGCTTTACCACAAATAATTCATTAGTACAATTATCATCAGATCCACCACAATGCTAACACAGACCATATTCTATCCCAAGCTCGACTTTCAACAGTTTTACTCATCTTCATCCGGTAGCAGATCAGCTTAGATAACACACCAGTAGCTGATGAGATGAGCAAAAGTCATTCCAAATAACGGTGACTGGATTTTGCCAAGAAAATACTCGTAATACTGAGAAAACCTACTAACCATCACTTCACAAATCAATAATGAAAAACGTAGTACTATCATCACAAATCAATGATGTCAAAAAGTCATAGATATCGAGAACAGTGATCAAACAAATCACCAATGAAGTTACAGATCATAAACATGGAAATATCTGCCACGCCTTGCCAGAATACCAGAACTTACGTACTAAAAAATGGGAAGTACAGAGCACACTTGCACATTTTTCATGGAAATAGGTGCACGCAAGAGGGGGGGTATTGGAAAGAATTCTTGTAAACAAATAACTCAATGTGGCAATAATAAATAAGAATTAAATGGGCCTGTTTAATTATATCACATCTTGACAAAGTACAGAGCACACTTGCACATTTTTCATGGAAATAGGTGCACGCAAGAGGGGGGGTATTGGAAAGAATTCTTGTAAACAAATAACTCATTGCGGCGATAATAAATAAGAATTAAATGGGCTTGTTTAATTATATCACATCTTGACAACAAAGGTGATTGATAACGTGAGTGATGCAGCTTTTAATGGGAATTCTTCAGTCGACATCGACAGATTCGACAGTATAATGATAATAATTCTCTGAAAGTGATACTAATGATAATGACAGTATAAATGAGCTATAAATAAGGAATAAGCAGGTAGTTATAAATAAACAAACAAGTATAATTAATGTACCTAGTGGAACAACAAGCGCCAGAAACGTGTCTTCAGATTCTTGACAACAAAGGTGATTGATAACGTGAGTGATGCAGCTTTTAATGGGAATTCTTCAGTCAACATCGACAGTATAATGATAATTCTCTGAAAGTATAAATGAGCTATACTAATGATAATGAAAGTATAAATGAGCTATAATAATGATAATGACAGTATAAATGAGCTAATATAAACAAGGAATAAGTAGAAATAAACAAACAAGTATAATTAAAGTATCTACCTAGTGGAAACAACAAGAGCCAGAAACTTGTCTTCAGACGGGATGTGAAAAATTGCGGAAATACCAATAGGAAATAAGAAATAGCCTACATAGGACTATTTTCTATACAAAACCTATAGGAAATAACATACAGAATTTCATTATTATGTAGGTATGAAAGTAACAGTCTTTTCTAATACTGCTCGGAATGCTTGGATTGAAAAGTTCCTATACGTCAACAGGGTTTTACTTGCCTATCTAGATCTGTCCAGATAGCTTTTTCTGGTAGCTCTTTAGGTCCTGCATCAACCTTCAAGCGTTGTACAGTCGTTCGCGGGACACCCTGTATATTATTTCTGTAACATGTAATTTTTTCTGATCTATTTTTTCCTCTCCACTAGTTATTTTTACTTTTTCCTTGAAGTAGTAATTTTGTTATTATATGTACCTATAGAGGTACGTTGAAACCAACTGTGTATACCTTTCATTTTCTTCTTCTTCTTCTTCTTCTTCTTCTTCTTCCTCTTCTTTCATTTTTTCCAATGCATTCTGACAAAGTTAATTCAAGGTACATCTATCCAGCAGTTGTAGGGTGAGGTCTAAGGTTGAGCGGTTTGATAACAAGTAGGTAGATAACTGCCATTGATAATTAACTTAGCTGTCTGCTTCTGTTAAACTCTCAGAATCCATATTAATAAAAATGTTGTATTGGTAAACATTAGATATTATTATTATTTTTACTTTCTATTTTTAAAATTGCGGAAATACAAATAGGAAATAAGAAATAACCTACATAGGACTATTTTCTATACAAAACCTATAGGAAATAACATACAGAATGTCATTATTATGTAGGTATGAATGTAGCAGTCTTTTCTAATACTGCTCGGAATGCTTGGATTGAAAAGTTCCTCCTATACGTCAACAGGGTTTTACTAGCCTATCTAGACTCTAGATTCTATAGTATCAAGAAAATGCAGTACATAATTACGTGTATGGAAAAACTGCGGATCTAGTATGGAAATGATACAATAATTAAATGCGGATGTAGAATATGTAGATAGTATCAGACCAACATGTGCGAAGGGAAAACGGAAAATCCTCAAACCAAACAAACAGACAAACAAGAAACGAACAACCAAACAATAAATTCTGATCTAGATTCTAGAGTATCAAGAAAATGTAGTACATAATTACGTGTATGGAAAAACTGCGGATCTAGTATGGAAATGATACAATAATTTAATGCGGATGTAGAATATGTAGATAGTATCAGACCAACATGTGCAAAGGGAAAACGGAAAATCCTCACTCAAAACAAACAAACAAGAAACGAACAACCAAACAAACAATAAATTATCATATAATGGGAAAATTACATACAATAATGATACCGTACTCATCAATACATAAATCAACAATAGGTAGGATCAATAAATTGATGATCAAAAATGTAATAATATTTGAACTACACTCACCGGCAGAACTAATGTACCACTTGCTATTTCTTTAGCAAGGGAAGACCAAGTACAACAATTATCAATACAAAAATTTCTAAGATATGCCAACTGCCCAAAAGGCTCTCTGCTTGACTATAAAAGATTCAAAATTTAAATGAGCTACATATAAGTAGGTAGTTAGTTGTATCAAAATATATGCCGTTCTAAGTAGGTAAGTTCCATGTACAAAAAATAGGCAAAGTGTGTAACTAAAGTACAACATTTATCAATACAAAAATTTCCAAGATATGCCAACTGCCCAAAAGGCTCTCTGCTTCACTATAAAAGATTCAAAATTTAAATGAGCTATAAGTAGGTAGTTAGTTGTATCAAAATATATGCCATTCTAAGTAGTTGAGTTCCATGTAGTTGTACAAAAACTAGGCAAAGTGTGAAACTAAAAAAAAAAAATTACATCAGGCCACCACGATTTGGGTTTCTGGTGGGGCGAAAAATTATGCCGCCCAGTGTAGGCATGTGAAGAAAAAATGACAACAGACCTTGAGTTGGTAGCAGTATCAGGTTATATTGATAGCATGGTACTACAGGTTATAGTGTGTTAAAATCATTAAGATCAACGTGCAGAATGCATACGGTGTACTGGTTTTAGGTCAAGTTGATATGGATGCTGTGACTTGGGCAGTGTCAGTGTCGAAGCATAACTTTGAAGAGGTGAGAGTCAAGTGTGAATAATGGACTTGGCTATGAGCATTTGTAGATTTTGTAGAAGCTTAACCCATCCTTCAGGGCTGCTTTCCCATACATCTAAGCCTCGGAGTGGGCTTTTTGTGTGTGGCTTTGATCATAGACATACTTTCATCTACATACATAGTCGAAAGTTATGCTTTTATACCGGATTTACTTTACTTCACTCTACTTACTTTACTCGGAAAGTAAAGTAAGTAAGTATACCGGATTTACTTTACTCTACTTACTTTACTCGGAAAGTAAAGTAAATAAGTAAGTATACCGGATTTACTTTACTTTACTTACTTTACTCGGAAAGTAAAGTAAATAAGTAAGTATACCGGATTTACTTTACTCTACTCTACTTACTTTACTCGGAAAATAAAGTAAGTAAGTATACCGGATTTACTTTACTTTACTCTACTCTACTTACCTACTTTACTCGGAAAGTAAAGTAAGTAAGTATACCGGATTTACTTTACTTTGCTGTGACTTGGGCAGTGTCAGTGTCGAAGCATAACTTTGAAGAGGTGAGAGTCAAGTGTGAATAATGGACTTGGCTATGAGCATTTTTAGATTTGTATAAGCTTAACCCATCCTTCAGGGCTGTTTTCCCATACACCTAAGCCTCGGAGTGGGCTTTTTGTGTGTGGCTTTGATCATAGACATACTTTTATCTACATAAATGGTCGAAAGTTATACTTTTATACCGGATTTGCTTTACTCTACTCTACTTACTTTACTCGGAAAGTAAAGTAAGTAAGTATACCAGATTTACTTTACTTTACTCTACTCTACTTACTTTACTCGGAAAGTAAAGTAAGTAAGTAAGTAAGTATACCGGATTTACTTTACTTTACTCTACTCTACTTACTTTACTCGGAAAGTAAAGTAAAGTAAGTGAGTATATCGGATTTACTTTACTTTACTCTACTTACTTTATTCAAGTAAGTAAGTAAGTAAGTATACCGGATTTACTTTACTTTACTCTACTCTACTTACTTTACTCGGAAAGTAAAGTAAGTAAGTATACCGGATTTACTTTACTTTACTCTACTCTACTTACTTTACTCGGAAAGTAAAGAAAGTAAGTATACCGGATTTAAGGAATTTTACATATAATTTCTTACTGTGCCAACTTGGTTAGCTTGGTGGGTAAAGCGTCTACTTTGTAAGCGCTAGGTCGCGGGTTCGATTTCTGCCCGGGGAGTATTTTATCCTAAACACATGAGGTTCGTTCTCGAAACGGCTGGCTTTCTCCTATCCTGTCTTCGTTCTCTCTTCGCTTTCGGGACGACAAGGCCTTAGCAGTTACAGTTCCTCTATCAAACCTCTTGGGAAATCACTGAAAACATACGGGATATGCCACTTGTCGCTGCTGTATTGTATTGAATTAATCAATCATGATTGCTTTTTTTCCTCCCAAACAATAATTAACGACCTGTAATTAAATTAACATTTATTTCTCACGCCTTCCTTGTCTTTTTTCTAGAAATTCAATTCTAATAGAAGTACATATTTCCGGGGACAAGGATTGCCATAGTCGACAAGACGGCTATTTTTCCGTAAAAAATGGCTATTTTTCCGTATTTTTATTAATTTCCAATTTTCCTCATTTTTTACAATCTATCAATCTACCTATAACACCAATAAAATGTATTCCTTGTTTTCACAAATGCATATTTCCTCAAATGCTCATAACTCATAAGTATATTAGGAGACTAAAGCTAAAGCCTTTCATCTCTTTCATTGTAAAAGAAGTGAACCTTCTTCAGCCACCCCTGTGGCTAGATGGCAGCATAAGCCAATTACCTTCGCACACAAAAAGCCCACTGCGAGGCTGAGTAGGGACAAATAGCCCTAAAATTTGGGCATGTATAGTGAGCATAGTTTTATCTAGGTATCAAAGCTGTGATTTTACAGAAAAACAAAGTTATGAGGAACTTTGTACACCTAATAATTATAGTATTATTATAATTATTAGGTTTATTACCATACTCAGCTTTATTGCCATAGTAAAATAATTATACCTAGACATAGAGAAGAGAGCTTATTTCCTACATCTAGTGCTAGAACCACATCCTACATCCTAGGTTAACAATCGACCCAAGGTTAACACCATTACGAAACCCATGTGGTCTTCTTCTCAGACCGAAAACCAGAAATTCGAATTTGGACATGGTCGACCTTGAACTTGTACACATTTCTCATAGTGGACCATATTTTCTTAATGGTTTGTTTGGTTCATTGTGAAGTCTTGACCATTTGGACCATATTAAAACAGTCCAAATTTTGGACCAGATTTTGTATCGAACTTTGTATTGCCATCAGTCACAGTCTTCTAACCAGCCCATTTGATTTCGAAGTATTTTTCTTACTTTCGTGTCCGATTTTGAAGTACATATTTCGAAGTGACCATTTCCACGAATTTAAAGGAAAGATTTTGGCTTTTTAAACCGGTCACTCACTATCAGGTCTATCTGACACCTGATGAGCACACACTATCAGGTAGACCTGAGAGGTATCGCTGAACAGGTCCGCCTGTCAGGTCTATCTGATGAGCACACACTATCAGGTACTCCTGACACCTGATGAGCACACACACTATCAGGTAGACCTGACAGGTATCGCTGAACAGGTCCGTCTGTCAGGTCTACCTAATCAGTGAAACAATGCTGTGTTTTTTTAGAAGATATTGTTTTTTTTTTTTTTTTTTTTAAAATTTAACAAGTTTCCATTTATTTTTGATCGACAAAACAGAACATACATTTTTCTTATAAATGGTATACCCATCCGTATAAGCAGAGCTTGTGCCACGGATGGGGAAAATATGTTACAGAGAATATGTTACAGGAGAGATTGAGATTCATACGTTACAGGATCGAGTGGAAAATGGTTGAACATTGAAATAATAAGTCAGTGAAACATTGTTGTATGTGTTTCAGAAGATATTGAGATGCATATGTTACAGGATCGACTGGAAAATGGTTGAAAATTCAAGGAAGAGTACATTCATATTGAGACTCATTTGTTGCACAATCAATTAAGGGTAAATGGTTGAAAATTGAAAATAGGAAAATGGTTGAACATTGAAATAATAAGTCAGTGAAACATTGTTTTATGTGTTTCAGAAGATATTGAGATGCATATGTTACAGGATCGACTGGAAAATGGTTGAAATTTCAAGGAAGAGTACATTCATATTGAGACTCATTTGTTGCACAATCAATTAAGGTTAAATGGTTGAAAATTGAAAATGTTTGTAGAGGGTTTTAGTGAAACATGTGTTGTATGTGTTTTAGGGTATCTACTCGTAGTTTTCATTCATACACAATGAGTAGCACAATTTTATATACGGGTTTTGATGCCCGGAAAATGGTTGAACATTGAAATAATAAGTCAGTGAAACATTGTTTTATGTGTTTCAGAAGATATTGAGATGCATATGTTACAGGATCAACTGGAAAATGGTTGAAATTTTAAGGAAGAGTACATTCATATTGAGACTCATATGTTGCACAATCAATTAAGGGTAAATGGTTGAAAATTGAAAATAATGTTTGTAGAGGGTTTTAGTGAAACATGTGTTGTATGTGTTTTAGGGTATCTACTCGTATGGTTTTCATTCATACACAATGAGTAGCACAATTTTATGTACGGGTTTTGATGCCCTAATTGAAAATATTTGTAGAGGGTTTTAGTGAAACATGTGTTGTATGTGTTTTAGGGTATCTACTCGTAGTTTTCATTCATACACAATGAAT
Organism: Diaphorina citri; assembly: GCF_000475195.1. NCBI lineage: Eukaryota > Metazoa > Arthropoda > Insecta > Hemiptera > Psyllidae > Diaphorina > Diaphorina citri. The sequence continues at coordinate 39,452 of NW_007377471.1, forward strand.
AGCACAATTTTATGTACGGGTTTTGATGCCCTTCCCTATCCCTATTCAATTCAAAATAGGTATAGGTACATGTATAGTAAGCATAGTTTTATCTAGGTATCAAAGCTGTGATTTTACAGAAAAACAAAGTTATGAGGAACTTTGTACACCTAATAATTATAGTATTATTATAATTATTAGGTTTATTACCATACTCAGCTTTATTGCCATAGTAAAATAATTATACCTAGACATAGAAACGAGAAATTATTTATTTCCTAGTGCTAGAACCACATCCTACATCCTAGGTTAACAATCGACCCAAGGTTAACACCATTACGAAACCCATGTGGTCTTCTTCTCAGACCGAAAACCAGAAATTCGAATTTGGACATGGTCAACCTTGAACTTGTACACATTTCTCAATGTGGACCATATTTTCTTAATGGTTTGTTTGGTTCCATGTGGAGTCTTGACCATTTGGACCATATTAAAACAGTCCAAATTTTGGACCAGATTTTGTATCGAACTTTGTATTGCCATCAGTCAGCCTTCTACCCAGCCCGTTTGATTTTGAAGTATTTTTTTTACTTTCGTGTCCGATTTTGAAGTACATATTTCGAAATGACTTTTTTATGTCTTTTTTAGGAAGCAGAGTTCTCGTAAAGGAGCTCTTCCGCCCAACCACTGATCTTTTCTTTCCTTGTGAGTCTTAAATATTCTCACTTATCTTTCTCTCGAAATCGACATCGCATCATTTACATCGGTTTGGCGATAATTTTTCCTAAAGTTACTAGAAATGATGTATAGATAAATAAGAAGCCATTGACCTACTTTGACTCCAAGGTGTTAAATCGTCAAAAATGAATCTTCTGATTGAAAAAGTGCCACTGGTGTTGAAATCAATGCGAATGGCTGTAATAAAACCTTATGTTTTTAATTTAAAATGCTATAAACTTATAATCCATAATAATTATACTACCACGAACACCTTACAATACCTATAGACCTATATGATGTAAGTTTGCAATGCTAGAAAATATGAAATAGTAAAAAATTACCATCAGTAGAATCTGCCCCCATAAACTATGCTTTAATTAGAATTTATGACTGTGCAATTTCCAAGCTAAGAGTACCTATATTATTCTATTAGGTATTATTTTGCAAGATTTAAATATAGGTTGAAAAGAAAAGATTGAAAAGCTTGAGTCACATAGCCTCCGTAGTTCAGAGGCTACATACAAGTATGACCAAGTTCAGAGTCTTAAGCCTCGGTTATCAGTTATCACTCAACCTCCATTACAGCACTTGGCCTAGCCTCGATTACACCGTTCTAAAGAGCTAATAGTATCTAATAACCTCTAATATAGCCCTTATCCTTTGTTCGTTGTTCTTAAGCCGTAGACATTTCCATCTGGCCATAAACTTTACTCTGGCCTTTAACCTATATTCCAACTCAACTCTTTTCACCTTCTTACTAAAGACTGCCAGAATGGCTAACGTTTCACATTTCCAACAATGCCAACTGATTACAAATTGGCACTCCTGTTTGGTTGATACCAGGGTGTAGATGTGTAGACCAATTGGCCAATGGTTTGTGGTTAGTTTCGATGACAACCAACTCACAAACTCGGTCACTAAACCTCAGTGTCAATTTCAATCGAGTGAGACCAATCGCGGTGCGATTGGAAAAATAATCAGAGTTCGATTACTATCAGATCGTGCCAACTGGGATTTGGTTTTGGAATTGTTTTGGTTCTTGACTCTACAAATCATATGTCACTACATACTCGACAACCGCGATGCTTTAGCAATCGGGATCATTCCATTTCTATTATCCAGGTTCAAAGAAGACAACCAGAAGCAGGTTACACGGATAGTGATTCTTTGGTGTGGGAGACTCAGAAGAGTCATAAATGTTAGCAGACAAGTGTAAATATACAAATCTTCCATGTTGGTTTGGATTAAGTTTGCGTGCTTTTTCAAGTAGCTTACATATGAAGCTTGTGAAGAAAAGTGGATAAGCTAACATTGGAATATGAAAGGAAAATGGTAGCAAAAGTGTTGAAAAAAAGAGCTTACAGGGAGTAAGTGATTCAGATAATTCAGAGACAAACTCTATTTTTTAAATGTTTAACAAAGTTATTATTATTATTTTTTTTTTTATTTGTATTTATTTAAGTGTTCTAACATTGAATTAGATTGCTGTCGGAGTTTTTTCGACTGTTTGGAATTCGGGGTGCACTCAACTTTGTGAGGACAATTGAGGAGCTACTTTAATCGAGTAGCGACCAGTGGCGGCATGACAAGTGTAAAAATATTCTTGAAATATGGAAATTGGTTGCAAAGGAGGCACTTAGTAATGCTGTGACCTAACCTAACCTAACAAAAATTGTAAAAAAGCTCTGCTTTACCACATATAATTCATTAGTACAATTATCATCAGATCCACCACAATGCTAATACAGACCATATTCTATCCCAAGCTCGACTGACATATTTATAGTTTTAGATTTGTCTTCTTGATGAAATCAAGAACAGAGGATTCATCATTGGATAAACAGGAATAAAGGTTATTTGGGGATCTAACATTTAGGTATACTTATTACAGTCTTTGAGGATGTGTTTTACGGCGATTCTACAACTACAAACTTCGCACTCAGGTGGGGGATCTCTCTTCATTAGATATACGTGGGTCAAATTGGTGTGGCTTTAACAAAGTTGTAGATAATTTCTTTTTCACATCTAAAACAAGTGCCTACCAAAGTTCGTTTTCCTTAGTACGGTAGCATATCATAATGATTTACTTTGCTACGACTGCTACGAAGTATTCAAAAGGAGACAAAAAAAGAAAAAACTGTCGATCTAGTGTTTATTGCACAATATTTTGGTTAAGAGGAAAAAAAAAATCTGCAGAGTTGAAATTTATAAAAAGTACGGTAGCATATCATAATGATTTACTTTGCTACGACTGCTATACGAATACTTGGTTAAGTGAGTATTCAAAAGGAGACAAAAAAAACTGTCCATCTAGTGTTTATTGCACAATACTTTGGTTAAGAGGAAAAAAAAATCTGCAGAGTTGAAATTTATAAAATTCAAGGTTCTGGAGATAATTTGGATTCAATTTGAGCAGAGTATGATTAAAATATATATTATTTCTGTAACATGTAATTTTTTCTGATCTATTTTTTCCTCTCCACTATTTATTTTTACTTTTTCCTTGAAGTAGTAATTTTGTTATTATATGTACCTATAGAGGTACGTTGAAACCAACTAGTGTATACCTTTCATTTTCTTCTTCTTCTTCTTCTTCCTCTTCTTTCATTTTTTCCAACGCATTCTGACAAAGTTTAATCAAGGTACATCTATCCAGCAGTTGTAGGGTGGGGTCTAAGGTTGAGCGGTTTGATAACAAGTAGGTAGATAACTGCCATTGATAATTAACTTAGCTGTCTGCTTCAGTTAAACTCTCAGAATCCATCTTGATAAAAATGTGGTATTGGTAAACATTATTATTAAAAAAAAAAAAAGAGGTTTGACAGAGGGAACTTTAACTGCTATGGTCTTATCGTCCCGAGAAGAGAGAAGGAAGGCAGGATAGGAGAAAGCCAGCCGTTCCAAGAACGAACATTATCCCATTAGGATAAAATCCGCCCCGGGCGGGAATGGAACCCGCGGCCTAGCGCTTTAGGACCTCTTCTCTGGTTTTTATAGCTATAGATAGAGACGTCATAGATTTACGGACGCCCCACCGTGAACCTGTGATGTCTTTTTACTTTTTTTTTTTTTTTAGGCGGTATAGAGTTTTGGGCGCCCCCCCGCGTGACCCTGGTGTTTTTTTTTTTTTTTTTTTTTTTTTTTTTTTTACCGGAATTATTGACGAACAAAATGGGTTCAGAGTTTTAAATCGAGGATTTTGCATTTTGTTTGTCTGTATGTAGGTCTGTTTGTTTGTTTCACCAAAGCTCCCCAAAAAGTTAGTCTGACTTCACAAAAATATTTACCACATAAGGGGAATTTTCCATTTTTATTTTGACTTCGATCGGATCTTTGAACTTTGGAGGTCCCGCAGGCGACCTTTTTATGAGTTCTAAAATTTATTGCAATACAAGTCAAGGAACATTGTGCATCAGAATTCTCGACCTCAAAAAGTACCAGATTTGGGGAAAACAAGGCTTGTTTGTTGGACGAAAAGAACGTCGCGTCTTTTCCTTCTTCTGAGAAAGTTGTGGGTGAGACTAATCAATCTAAGCAGAATTATGGAAATGATACAATAATTAAATGCGGATGTAGAATATGTAGATAGTATCAGACCAACATGTGCGAAGGGAAAACGGAAAATCCTCAAAACAAACAAACAAACAAGAAACGAACAACCAAACAAACAATAAATTCTCATATAATGGGAAAATTACATACAATAATGATACCGTTGCATAATTAACTTGAGAGTTGTAAAACCACCACACCACTAGACTATTAGGTTTATTAGACGTTGAACCTTCATTCACCATGTAGACAAGCCGGCATGATTTCTTTACTCATGAATGTAGCAGTCTTTTCTAATACTGCTCGGAATGCTTGGATTGAAAAGTTCCTATACGTCAACAGGGTTTTACTTGCCTATCTAGAGTATCAAGAAAATGTAGTACATAATTACGTGTATGGAAAAACTGCGGATCTAGTATGGAAATGATACAATAATTAAATGCGGATGTAGAATATGTAGATAGTATCAGACCAACATGTGCGAAGGGAAAACGGAAAATCCTCACTCAAAACAAACAAACAAACAAACAAACAAACAAGAAACGAACAACCAAACAAACAATAAATTCTTATATAATGGGAAAATTACATAAAATAATGATAGAGTGTGATTAAAATTATTCAATACCGTACTCATCAATACATGAATCAACAATAGGTAGGATTAATAAATTTAATAATATTTGAACTACACTCACCGGCAGAACGTCGTTTTCCGCTTGGCGAGTGCTGCACTGACGGATACTCTGGCCGATTTCGAGCGGACTTTGGTCAAATATTTTTTCAAATACCACGCACAAATGAACTCCAGATAGTTCATTGAGAATTTCGAGCCAGTGCGATGTTGCTCGTAGCGAGGTTCAGTGAGAACTGCCTGGCGAATCCGTGAGACTATATGATAATCACAGGCTTATCACTGAGGTGCTATTAGAGAACTTGGCTAGTAAATCCGCGCTAGAATCGGACGCATAGCCGGAAAATAGGAAATAGAGGGTTAATAAATTTAATAGGTATTATTATTTTTTTTCAAGAGGTTTGATAGGGAAACTGTATCTGCTAAGGTCTTATCGTCCCGGAAGAGAAAGAAAGATAGGATAGGAGAAAGGAAGCCGTTCCGAGAACGAACCTCATCCGTTCAGGATAAAATTCGCCCCGGGTGGGAATCGAACCCGCGACCTAGCACTTCCAAGACAGATGCGCTACTAACCAAGCTAACTAGGCTGGCTTATAGGAAGAAAAGGGTTCGTATCAGATTTGGTACATGGACAAATTGGACATGGAAGGAGTGCAGATGTTTTTGGGCAACCAAAGGGTTTAAACCTTCTAACACCGTGAGATATGTTTTCCTGTCAAGTGAGATAGGTTTTCCTATCTCACAGCACGGAAGTAAGGACTGTTTATTCAAAAGTCATTTTTCTCTTACTTCCGAGACCAAATTTATTTCCTCATTTTTTTCTTGATATTTTTTTCAATAAGTTTTTCCAAACACTGTTCTATCCGCTCGATCTTTCATGATCTTGGCTCTGGTTGCATTGAGCATATCGACCTCTTGTTTCCTCAGTTCACTCTTTAGTTTACTTAGGTCTACTTACTTTTCTCTCTATATCATCTATTTTGTAACATAGGCCCTGATTCTAAAAACCTATTCAAATAATTAAGTAAATCATTAAAATTCTGATTTTCCTTAAACTAGGCAATTGAATAATTTCCTACATACTTATCTATGTGCCCTGTGCAGTCTATTTGGAACACCTCTTGACTTTTGAATTTTGAACTCGTTGTAGGAGGGTACTGATTTCTGTAACTGCGTTCAATGTCGTTTAGTACAGTAGCTTTTTAATGGATAAGATCCAAATTCCAGTTAAAACTTGGTTGGATTAAACATTGAACATTAATTCTTGGCTTAAAAAATCAAATTTTTTTCAGCCAATCAGATGGCCTAATCGAAGAGTTAAACCAAATTTAATTTAACCTCACATTGTGGCCCCGGCCATAAAAGAATCCAGTTTTTCCTTAACTCGGCAATTAACTAGAGTTTTCCTATTTACTTATTTCGAAATCTCTCTTGACTTTTGCACAAAGTTTTTTCTTCTTTGTAATTAGCGGTTTGTACAGTTAAAACTTGGTTGGATTAAACATTGAACATTAATTCTTGGCTTAAAAAATCAGATTTTTTTAGCCAATCAGATGGCCTACTCGAAGAGTTAAACCAAATTTAATTAAACCTCACATTATGGCCCCGGCCATAAAAGAATCCAGTTTTTCCTTAACTCGGCGATTAACTAGATTTTTCCTATTTACTTATTTCGAAATCTCTCTTGACTTTTGTACAAAGTTTTTTATTCTTTGTAACTGGCGGTTTGTATAATTTTCTACCTAGAATACCGGGAAAATAGTATTATCGGGAATATTTTATCAGGTTTCCATATTTCCAATAAACCACCCAAGATGTTGGTAATGTTTGCCAATGATTGGACAGTGTAATTATGGATTTTACTGACAGTTTATTTATTTGACTGTCAGTTTATTATTACTTTTTTAATGGAAACTGGAAACCAATCTCAGTGGTGTAACGGTTTGAGTCGAAAAATTTCAATTTTTTTCCTCCATGTTATATTAATAATAATAACAACAACAACACACAAATTTATAGCCAAAACCAAATGTCAACCCAAAGCAATCACCCTAGTTAGGGCTGATTGAGAGGCTGACCGCGTCTGTTCGTCCAAATTCAAAATTCTGCTTTTCCATTGGCTATTACACTTGTAAGATACTTTTCCATACTTTGGTGATTTAGGGCACTGGACAGCGGTCATGGGAACCCTAATTGGTTCTTCCAACTTAGAAGAAGTTTTTTTAAAAGCTTTTTTTTTTAATGTTATAAGTCATAATTATAATAATAAAAGGAAAGTATGCTTAATAACTTCACACATTTAAAATTTTCTACAGCAAGCTTCATTTCGCTATGTCCTAAAAAGTACTTGAAAACTTAAGTCAAGTTGATATGGATGCTGTGACTTGGGCAGTGTCAGTGTCGAAGCATAACTTTGAAGAGGTGAGAGTCAAGTGTGAATAATGGACATGGCTTTGAGCATTTGTAGAAGCTTAACCCATCCTTGGGGGCTGTTTTCCCATACACCTAAGCCTCGGAGTGGGCTTTTTGTATGTGGCTTTGATCATAGACATATTTTCATCTATATACATAGTCGAAAGTTTTGCTTTTATACCGGATTTACTTTACTCTACTCTACTTCAGTGGCGTAGCGTGGTCTAAATTCAAGTGTAGGGCGTGTAGGGCTCATGCACAGGTCTACCAAGTCCCATCACAGTACATGCCATGCCATTCATATTTATGGGCATTAGAGTGAACTTTTGAGTTGTATGGCCGCCATACACGCCATACATACACGCTACGCCACTGCTCTACTTACTTTACTCGGAAATTAAAGTAAGTAAGTAAGTATACCGGATTTACTTTACTTTACTCTACTTACTTTACTCGGAAAGTAAAGCAAGTATACCGGATTTACTTTACTCTACTTACTTTACTCGGAAAGTAAAGTAAGTAAGTATACCAGATTTACTTTACTCTACTCTACTTACTTTACTCGGAAAGTAAAGTAAGTAAGTATACCAGATTTACTTTACTTTACTCTACTTACTTTACTCGGAAAGTAAAGTAAGTAAGTAAGTAAGTAAGTAAGTATACCGGATTTACTTTACTCTACTCTACTTACTTTACTCGGAAAATAAAGTAAGTAAGTATACCGGATTTACTTTACTTTACTCTACTCTACTTACTTTACTCGGTTACTCGGAAAGTAAAGTAAGTAAGTAAGTATACCGGATTTAAGGAATTTTAGTTATAATTTCTTACTGTGCCAACTTGGTTAGCTTGGTGGGTAAAGCGTCTACTTTGTAAGCGCTAGGTCGCGGGTTCGATATCTGCCCGGGGAGTATTTTATCCTAAACACATGATGAGGTTCGTTCTCGAAACGGCTGGCTTTCTTCTATCCTGTCTTCCTTCTCTCTTCGCTTTCGGGACGACAAGGCCTTAGCACCTGATGAGCACACACACTATCAGGTAGACCTGACAGGTATCGCTGAACAGGTCCGTCTGTCAGGTCTACCTGATACCTGATGAGCACACACACTATCAGGTAGACCTGAGCCGTAAGGCACCGAACAAAAATTAACGAAAGCAATTTTCATTATTAAAAAAAGAAACGAGAGTATTTCCTGATCATTGATTAATATACCGAGGTCGTTTTACATTGATTTTTTCTTTCTTTTTCACTACTATAATCTCTTTAATAGATACAATCGGTTATGTAAAAGCTCTCAGGTGAGAGAGGTCAACAGCTGTGTGATAAGATTCCGAAAAAAAAACTAGCAGAGGTAGATAAGAACACTGATTAGTGCTTTGATTGTACGTCCCTAACTTTACAAACTTTTTTTTTACTATTACATATTTGATACTGCACAAACTTTTGCCGGCTTTGGTTGTCCCAAGGCCTGTTATATGACGAAAACTTGAAAAAAAAAAGTTAACAAACTTTTTCTTTTTACTTTCTATTACATATTTGATACTGCACAAATTTTTGCAGGCTTTGGTGATCAAACCCAAGTCGTTTATACGACGGAAACTTGCGAAACAAATGTATCAATCTCATAAGCTAGGACTATTGTGGCGGGCATGATCTAATAACAAAGGATGGGTTTCACCAATCTTCTTTTTAGCTCCTAACGGTCTGTTAGCTTAACAACTCTGTTAAGCCTATACAAATCAAATGGAAACTTAACAGGTCTTCTAGGAGCAAAAAAAAATATTGGTAAAATCCACGGAAAGAAAAAGTAAAATAATCCAGTTGAAACTTACGAAAATTTTGAGCTCCACTACACAAAATGCAAGTTCTTTCCAACAAGCCAAAAGATTCACTTGGTTGAATTTGTTAACTCACTGTATTTAGTACCTACGTTTTTCACACAAATATCATTTTACGAAACGCATAATACCCAAACCACAATTTTATTAATTAGAACAAGATTAAAATTAATGCTTATAATCAAAACCGTCTTTTTTCTCAGCGCATTCTTCTAGAAAGAATTTTCCAAGTGAGGGGGGGGGGAACTGATCACACGATTTCCAAGTAAAATTGAGGTTTTCCTCGGAATAATTAATTTGACTAAATAATAGAGAAGATGGAGTATCACGATAGTAGGTAACTCGAAGCTCGACAATTTAGTAATGTTCTATTCTCACACATTACAAAACTTATGCATACAAAGTTGATGCATTATACCTCGTAATAATCAATAAACATTGATTACTCATATCATACTTTTTTTGCTATGTTTACCAGGCACAGCCTATGTATAGGCTGTTTAGACAGAAACAAATGGGGGTTTTCTTGTTTTCGGATTAGCAAAATTTAGTGCTTTTTGACTGAGCTTTAAAAAAGTCTTCGTTTAAACTAAAATGCATACGAGAATTAGCCCGATTTAGGTTCTTCTTTTACGGAGGAAAAAAATTACATCGTTTTAGATAAAAAGCATTTTATTAATGGAGTATCACGATAGTAGGTAACTCGAAGCTCGACAATTTAGTAATGTTCTATTCTCACACATTACAAAACTTATGCATACAAAGTTGGTGGATTATACCTCGTAATAATCAATAAACATTGATTACTCATATCATACTTTTTTGCTATGTTTACCAGGCACAGCCTATGTATAAGCTGTTTAGACAGAAACAAATGGGGGGTTTCTTGTTCTCTGATTAGCAAAATTTAGTGCTTTTTGACTGAGCTTTAAAAAAGTCTTTGTTTAAACTAAAATGCATACGAGAATTAGCCCGATTTAGGTTCTTTTACGGGAAAAAAATTACATCGTTTTAGATAAAAAGCATTTTATTAATCAAAAACGCCGGCGTTCAATGGGGGCACCAATTCTTGGTTTACTAAAAAAAAAAGCGAAAATAGTTACAAATTTCTGACGGGGTTCTTCGTTTTCCGCTTGGCGAGTGCTGCACTGACGGATACTCTGGCCGATTTCGAGCGGACTTTGGTCAAATATTTTTTCAAATACCACGCGCAAATGAACTCCAGATAGTTCATTGAGAATTTCGAGCCAGTGCGATGTTGCTCGTAGCGAGGTTCAGTGAGAACTGGCGAATCCGTGAGACTATATGATAATCCGAGGCTTATCACTGAGGTGCTTTTAGAGAACTTGGCTAGTAAATCCGCGTTAGAATCTGAACTTGGACGCATAGGCGGAAAATAGGAAATAGAGAGTTAATAAATACTTATTATTTTTTTTTTTAAGAGGTTTGATAGGGAAACTGTATCTGCTAAGGTCTTATCGTCCCGAAAGAGAGAAGAATGACATGATAGGAGAAAGCCAGCCGTTCCGAGAAAGAACCCCATCCGCCCCGGGTGAGAATCGAACCCACGACCTAGCACTTCCAAGACAGATGCGCTACTAACCAAGCTAACTAGGCTGGCCTATAGGAAGAAAAGGGTTCGAATCAAATTTGGTATCCTGACATGAAAGGAGTGCAGATGTTTTTGGGCGTCCTTCTAACACCGTGAGATATGTTTTCTTGTCACGTGAGATAGGTTTTCCTACCTCACAGATGCTTGCTGAGCAGTAGTTCTAAGAAGTGACGCTTAGCATCCTCCTCTATTTCATCGAGCTCAATCTTCTCCAGGTTTTTCTAAAAAACAAATGAAACATAGGGAGGTTAGGAAGTACTTATGATAGATTGAAGATTCTGTAACTTTGTGAAGTTCCATCTTGACTAGGTAGGTTGAAATGATAAACATATACTTCTTCACTATTTGTAAAATATTCTGGGGGTTTTTTTTTATTTCCGCTGTAACGCTGTATTTCCGCTGTAACGCTGAAGATGCCTTCACCGGCGAAACTAGACGTTTTTTTCACATCTGCGAACGGAAATAATATGTCGGAAAATTTTCGCCCTAGCTGCGATTCAAACCCAGCACCTCCAGGTTAAGACAGTGCTCTTGGTTACTTGGTCACAGAGGTGGGCGTATACAGAGTGTTACCCAACTTTCTTACCTCAGCTAATTTCTTTCGTAGTACAGTCTGCTGGTTCTCCAATTCATCCCTATCACTCAGCGGTAGTTTACATCTCATATTATATAGGGTGTTTATCTCCTGTTCCATCTCATGCTTGCTGAGCAGTAGTTCTAAGAAGTGACGCTTAGCATCCTCCTCTATTTCATCGAGCTCAATCTTCTCCAGGTTTTTCTGGAATTTTACATATAATTTCTTACTGTGCCAACTTGGTTAGCTTGGTGGGTAAAGCGTCTACTTTGTAAGCGCTAGGTCGCGGGTTCGCTTTCTGCCCGGGGTGTATTTTATCCTAAACACATGAGGTTCGTTCTCGAAACGGCTGGCTTTCTCCTATCCTGTCTTCCTTCTCTCTTCGCTTTCGGGACGACAAGGCCTTAGCAGTTACAGTTCCTCAATCAAACCTCTTGGGAAATCACTGAAAACATACGGGATATGCCACTAGTCGCTGCTGTATTGTGTTGAATTAATCAATCATGAATGCTTTTTTTCCTCCCAAACAATAATTAACGACCTGTCATTAAATTAACATGTATTTCCCACGCCTTCCTTGTCTTTTTTCTAAGAATTCAATTCTAATAGAAGTACATATTTCCGGGGACAAGGATTGCCATAGTCGACGAGACGGACGGTTGAGAAAAATTGGCTATTTTTCCGTGTTTTCAATAATTTTATTATTTTCCAAATTTCCTCATTTTTTTTTTAGATTGTAAATGTTTTCACAAATGCTTATTTCCTCAAATGCTCATAACTCATAAGTATATTAGGAGACTAAAGCTAGAGCCTTTCATCTCTTTCATTGTAAAAGAAGTGAACTTTCTTCAGCCACCCCTGTGGCTAGATGGCAGCATCAGCCAATTACCTTTGTACACAAAAAGCCCACTGCGAGGCTGAGTAGGGACAAATAGCCCTAAAAAAAGTTGGGTTAAGCTTCTACGAATCTGGGTTAAGCTAATTACTTTCCGTACCATTTCCACGAATTTAAAGGAAAGATTTTGGCTTTTTAAACCGGTCACTCACTATCAGGTCTATCTGACACCTGATGAGCACACACACTATCAGGTAGACCTGACAGGTATGACCGCGTCTGTACACGGGAAAAGGCGAAGAAAAAGAAGAAGACTTGATAACTTCACACATTTAAAATTTTCTACAGCAATCCTCATTTTGCTATGTACTAAAAGGTACTTGAAATCTTACAAAGTTAGACTTACCGTAAAGGATGGGAGTCAGGGCCGGCCGGTATAATGGAAGACAATTGACTAGATATCAGGGGCGGATTCAGATACGAGAGTTAATACTACGGACCATATCCTGTCTCTTCCGAAGTGCGGCTATAATAACATCGTCACTGTTCAAGTTAGGAACACTGGGTATGGATGACAGGGGTACTGTGAGAATAGAGGACAATAAAATTATTCGTCAATTTCATTTATTTTTCAACTGTGAAGAGCTGAAGAGTACAAGTTAAGTAGTGTCTTCTTTTCAAGATGACTCTTCCGAAGTGCGGCTATAATAACATCGTCACTGTTCAAGTTAGGAACACTGGGTATGGATGACAGGGGTACTGTGAGAATAGAGGAAAATAAAATTATTCGTCAATTTCATTTATTTTTCAACTGTGAAGAGCTGAAGAGTACAAGTAGGGTCTTCTTTTCAAGATGAATCTTCACAAAGTTACGTCAGCATATATCAGTAATTCCTGTCTCTTCCGAAGTGCGGCTATAATAACATCGTCACTGTTCAAGTTAGGAACACTGGGTATGGATGACAGGGGTACTGTGAGAACAGAGGAAAATAATTCGTGCATTTCATTTATTTTTCAACTGTGAAGAGCTGAAGAGTACAAGTTAAGTAGTGTCTTCTTTTCAAGATGAATCTTCACAAAGTTACGTCAGCATATATCAGTAATTTTATTTGTGTTAAAGCAGAGCCTTTTCAGAACTTTTGTGGATACCACAGCATTACTAAGTGCATCTGAAATCAATATCCATATTTCAATAATCTTTTTACACTGATGTCCTCACCAGGCTGAGTGCACCCCGAATACCAAGCGAAATCGAACCCGGGACCTCCGGCGTGCAGGCCTACTGTGATACCCACTCGGTCACGGAGGTAGCTTTTCAATGAGATAATTTTGTATGAGCGCCGTATAACTATAATGAGTATGCAATGTGCCAAGCACATGGCTTAAAAATCTCCCACAAAAAGTGGAGTGGAAGGTTCCCAAAACGTTGAGTTTGAGATCATTTTTCATTTAACATTAGTGTTATACTTACAAAATATGCATAAAAGCGAATATAGTTCAAACATACATGGCTTTTCAATGAGATAATTTTGTATGAGCGCCGTATAACTATAATGAGTATGCAATGTGCCAAGCACATGGCTTAAAAATCTCCCACAGAAAGTGGAGTGGAAGGTTCCCAAAACGTTGAGTTTTGAGATCATTTTTCATTTAACATTAGTATTATACTTACAAAAAATGCACAAAAGCGAATATAGTTCAAACATACATCAAGCGGAGCCTTTTCAGAACTTTTGTGGATACCACAGCATTACTAAGTGCCTCTGAAATCAATATCCATAGGTATTTCAATAATCTTTATACACTGGTAATGCCACCACTCGTCGCTAATAAATGAGGCCTTTTTAAACTGTTGGCATAATGGGACTTTTTAGTCTTAGCCGACAGTATAAATAAGGTATATTAAATAAATAAATAATTTTATTTGTGTTAAAGCGGAGCCTTTTCAGAACTTTTGTGGATACCACAGCATTACTAAGTGCCTCTGAAATCAATATCCATAGGTATTTCAATAATCTTTTTACACTGGTAATGCCACCACTCGTCGCTACTCGATTAAAGTACCTACTCAAATGTCCTCACCAGGCTGAGTGCACCCCGAACACCAAGCGAAATCGAACCCGGGACCTCCGGCGTGCAGGCCTACTGTGATACCCACTCGGCCACGGAGGTAGCTTTTCAATGAGATAATTTTGTATGAGCGCCGTATAACTCTAATGAGTATGCAATGTGCCAAGCACATGGCTTTAAAAAAAATCTCCCACAAAGAGTGGAGTGGAAGGTTCCCAAAACGTTGAATTTGAGATCATTTTTCATTTAACATTAGTGTTATACTTACAAAATATGCATAAAAGCGAATATAGTTCAAATATACATCAACCCACTCGGCCACGGAGGTAGCTTTTCAATGAGATAATTTTGTATGAGCGCCGTATAACTATAATGAGTATGCAATGTGCCAAGCACAAGGCTTTTAAAAAAATCTCGCACAAAAAGAGGAGTGGAAGGTTCCCTTTTCATTAGTATTATACTTACAAAATATGCATAAGAGCGAATATAGTTCAAACATACGTCACTTCAACAAGAAAAAAAGAGAGGTAAAACTGTATAAGGCACAATGGAAGTTATCACTTTACGTATAGGACGGAATAAGAAAGAATACATCACAGAATAAAGGAAAACATCTCTTGTTTCATAAGATTTGCTTCAACTTTCTCAAATATTTGGTCTTCCCACTGGACTTTTCAGTACTGGAGTTCAATTCAACAAGAAAAAAGAGAGGTAAAACTGTACAAGGCACAATGGAAGTTATCACTTTACGTATAGGACGGAATAAGAAAGAATACATCACAGAGTAAAGGAAAACATCTCTCGTTTCATAAGATTTGCTTCAACTTTCTCAAATATTTGGTCTTCCCACTGGACTTTTCAGAACTGGAGTTCGATGGAGATATCAGCATTTGAGACATTGAACTCAACTTGTACAGAATCTTGTCTGGAAGGAAGACAACAGGATAGCGGGATGTAAAGAGAGAGAGAGAGAGAGAGAGAGAGAGAGAGAGAGAGAGAGAGAGGAGAGAGAGAGAGAGTAAGTGAGAATAGGGAGGGGAGAGATAGAAAAAGAGACGAAAAATTAAAACTAAATGTTTCATTACCTGCAGTTTTAACTGTTTCCTTCTGCTCTTCAGTCCGTAAATTATCATTTCTGACGAATTGCAAGTTCTTGCTAAACTCAGCACCTTGTTTATTAACAACTTGATTTAGTAGCACGTCCAGCTCTTTTTCTAGTTTCAGAGTTTCGGTTTCCAACTGTAAAATCTAGAAATCAGAAAAATAAATCGTGCTTACTAGTTTTGCTAAGGAACTGTTGTTATTGTTGTTGTAGCTGCAGCAAGGGGGGTTGATGGTCTTCAGCCAAGATTACTTGGCCCGTCCCGAACCCCAGTCAACCATCGTGAGGACCTGTGCTTTTCCTTTGAAGCATGATAAACCCTTTGTAACCTCCAGCTAGCCAGGGTGGTTAGGGTTTGGCTGCTCTGCTACCTATTTATAGTCCCACAGCAAGACACTGGTCTGCTCCCTGTTTAAGGTAACCCTGTAACCCAACTAGACCTAACAAATAGTTCGAGACTTATGGTGAAAAAGAGACGAACTAAAGATAAGATAGTTTTAATTTTGAACTCGAAACTTCAAACTTCCTTTGTTTATTCGATCAATAAATACCTACCTCGATTTGTTTCTGTGTATTTTCCATATGGTGCTGTTTAGTAGTCATCTCTTTGGCTATTTCCAGTTCTATTCTCTGTGCCAAATCATCCATTAGACTCATAGCTAGAGAGGCGCTGTGTATGGATGATAGTTTGGACTTGGCGTTTAATTGTGAATGCAGCTGGAATGGAAACGGATATGTACAATCAAATCATAAATCATTTGTGTTGATGGAGTGAACTGTAACGGCTAATGTCTTATCGTTCCGAAAGCAAAGGGGAAGTATTAATGTTTTTTACGTCGCAGAGATGGGCTCTGTGGCCGGAACACTGACTCTCAACCTGGAGGTGCTGGGTTCGAATCCTGGCCAGAACAGAAATTTTCTAAAAAAAAGAACGTACCTCTGAGAAAACTGATTGGAGCAATAGAAAGGGGAAAAAAGACAGCCGTTCCGAGAACGAACCTCATCTGTTTAGGATAAAATCCCGGGCGGGAATCGAACCCGCCACCTAGTGCTTATGCTTACAAGGCAGACGCGCTACCAACTAAGCTAACTAGGCCAGTCATTTATGGTAAAGCAGAGCCTTGTCAAAACAAAGTAAATCATCAAAGTGCTCATGGTAACTTGGTCACAGAGGTGGGCGTATACAGAGTGTTACCCAACTTTCTTACCTCAGCTAATTTCTTGCGTAGTACAGTCTGCTGGTTCTCCAATTCATCCCTATCACTCAGCGGTAGTTTACATCTCATATTATACAGGGTGTTCATCTCCTGTTCCATCTCATGCTTGCTGAGCAGTAGTTCTAAGATGTGACGCTTAGCATCCTCCTCTATTTCATCGAGCTCAATCTTCTCCAGGTTTTTCTAAAAAAAAAACAAATGAAACATAGGGAGGTTTCTAAGTACTCAATCAATGTAAAAAAAAGTACACCAGATGTTGATGGATCACTGTGGGTTTTTTTTTATTTCCGCTGTAACGCTGTATTTCCGCTGTAACGCTGAAGATGCCTTCACCGGCGAAACTAGACCGTAAAATGAAATAAAAACCCAGAATATTTTACAAATAGTGAAGAAGTATATGTTTATCATTTCAACCTACCTAGTTGAAGTACTCAATCAATGTAAAAAAAAGTACACCAGATGTTGATGGATCACTGCAACATTTCCCGTGGTAGTCATTTGGACAGCGAGCGGATTCTAGATAAAACGTGTTGCCGGTTTTTATCGGGATGACTCTAAACTCTAAAGCTGTGTCCACACATACCAAAAAAAGTACACCAGATGTTGATGGATCACTGCAACATTTCCCGTGGTAGTCATTTGGACAGCGAGCGGATTCTAGATAAAACGTGTCGCCAGTTTTTATCGGGATGACTCTAAACTCTAAAGATGTGTCCACACATAGTCGATGAAAAGTCGATCGACGGTTTAGTGTGGACGGAGCTTAACTATTGACTAGACAACTGAAGAGCCTCATTTGGACAGCGAGCGGATTCTAGATAAAACGTGTTGCCGGTTTTTATCGGGATGACTCTAAACTCTAAAGCTGTGTCCACACATAGTCGATGAAAAGTCAATCGACGGTTTAGTGTGGACGGAGCTTAACTATTGACAGGACAACTGAGGAGCTGGTTGGAATCCCAGCGAATAGGCGAGACAAAAAAGGCTGAAACATGACCTTAGAGGTTAAAGGGCTGCCTAAGTGCCTAGCTGCTTTCCTTATGAAACGAAATAAAGTCCCATGCTTGTCACAAATGTCGTTCTTCGATCAATATAGCGCGATTTCAGGACTTGACTTGGGCTCAAATCACCAACCTGCAGATCCGAAGTCTACCATGCTAACCACTACACCACTGTGGTTGGTAAAAAAAAAATGTCGTTCTTCGATCAATATAGCGCGATTTCAGGACTTGACTTGGGCTCAAATCACCAACCTGCAGATCCGAAGTCTACCATGCTGACCACTGCTGACACATGCTGACCACTACACCACTGTGGTTGGTAAAAAAGTCCACTTCCTAGTCCACTTCCGGAAGTAAGGACTGTTTATTCAAAAGTCATTTTTCTCTTACTTCCGAGACCAAATTTATTTCCTCATTTTTTTCTTGATATTTTTTTTTTCAATAAGTTTTTCCAAACACTGTTTTTTTTTCGAGATTTTGTAACATAGGCCCTGATTCTAAAAACCTATTCAAATAATTAAGTAAATCATTAAAATTCTGATTTTCCTTAAACTAGGCAATTAAATAATTTCCTACATACTTATCTATGTGCATGTGCACTGTGCAGTCCATTTGGAACACCTCTTGACTTTTGAATTTTGAACTCGTTGTAGGAGGGTACTGATTTCTGTAACTGCGTTCAATGTAGGATAGGATCCAAATTCCAGTTAAAACTTGGTTGGATTAAACATTGAACATATTCTTGGCTTAAAAAATCAGATTTTTTTTAGCCAATCAGATGGCCTACTCAGAGTTGAACCAAATTTAATTTAACCTCACATTGTGGCCCCGGCCATAAAAGAATCCAGTTTTTTGATTCTAAAAACCTATTCAAATAATTAAGTAAATCATTAAAATTCTGATTTTCCTTAAACTAGGCAATTAAATAATTTCCTACATACCTACTAATCTATTAATGTGCACTGTGCAGTCTATTTGGAACACCTCTTGACTTTTGAATTTTGAACTCGTTGTAGGAGGGTACTGATTTCTGTAACTGCGTTCAATGTCGTTTAGTACAGTATCTTTTTAATGGATAGGATGCAAATTCCAGTTAAAACTTGGTTGGATTAAACATTGAACATTAATTCTTGGCTTAAAAAATCAGATTTTTTTTCAGCCAATCAGATGGCCTAATCGAAGAGTTAGACCAAATTCAATTTAACCTCACATTGTGGCCCCGGTCTTTTATATCCAGTTTTTCCTTAACTCGGCAAATAACTAGATTTTTCCTATTTACTTATTTTGAAATCTCTCTTGTACAAAGTTTTTTCTTCTTTGTAATTAGCGGTTTGTATTCTTGTTTCCTCAGTTCACTCTTTAGTTTACTTAGGTCTACTTACTTTTCTCTCTATATCATCTAGTAATCTCTCCAGGGAGGCATGTTTTCTGTCCGCTCGATCTTTCATGATCTTGGCTCTGGTTGCATTGAGCATATCAATCTCTTGTTTCCTCAGTTCACTCTTTAGTTTACTTAGGTCTACTTACTTTTCTCTCTATATCATCTAGTAATCTCTCCAGGGAGGCATGTTTTCTGTCCGCTCGATCTTTCATGATCTTGGCTCTGGTTGCATTGAGCATATCAATCTCTTGTTTCCTCAGTTCACTCTTTAGTTTACTTAGGTCTACTTACTTTTCTCTCTATATCATCTAGTAATCTCTCCAGGGAGGCATGTTTTCTGTCCGCTCGATCTTTCATGATCTTGGCTCTGGTTGCATTGAGCATATCAATCTCTTGTTTCCTCAGTTCACTCTTTAGTTTACTTAGGTCTACTTACTTTTCTCTCTATATCATCTAGTAATCTCTCCAGGGAGGCATGTTTTCTGTCCGCTCGATCTTTCATGATCTTGGCTCTGGTTGCATTGAGCATATCAATCTCTTGTTTCCTCAGTTCACTCTTTAGTTTACTTAGGTCTACTTACTTTTCTCTCTATATCATCTAGTAATCTCTCCAGGGAGGCATGTTTTCTGTCCGCTCGATCTTTCATGATCTTGGCTCTGGTTGCATTGAGCATATCAATCTCTTGTTTCCTCAGTTCACTCTTTAGTTTACTTAGGTCTACTTACTTTTCTCTCTATATCATCTAGTAATCTCTCCAGGGAGGCATGTTTTCTGTCCGCTCGATCTTTCATGATCTTGGCTCTGGTTGCATTGAGCATATCAATCTCTTGTTTCCTCAGTTCACTCTTTAGTTTACTCAGGTCTACTTACTTTTCTCTCTATATCATCTAGTAATCTCTCCAAGGAGGCATGTTTTCTATCCGCTCGATCTTTCATGATCTTGGCTCTGGTGGCATTGAGCATATCAATCTCTTGTTTCCTCAGTTCACTCTTTAGTTTACTCAGGTCTACTTACTTTTCTCTCTATATCATCCAGTAATCTCTCCAGGGAGACATGTTTTCTATCCGCTCGATCTTTCATGATCTTGACTCTGGTTGCATTGAGCATATCGATCTCTTGTTTCCTCAGTTCACTCTTTAGTTTACTCAGGTCTACTTACTTTTCTCTCTATATCATCCAGTAATCTCTCCAGGGAGACATGTTTTCTATCCGCTCGATCTTTCATGATCTTGACTCTGGTTGCATTGAGCATATCGATCTCTTGTTTCCTCAGTTCACTCTTTAGTTTACTCAGGTCTACTTACTTTTCTCTCTATATCATCCAGTAATCTCTCCAGGGAGACATGTTTTCTATCCGCTCGATCTTTCATGATCTTGACTCTGGTTGCATTGAGCATATCGATCTCTTGTTTCCTCAGTTCACTCTTTAGTTTACTCAGGTCTACTTACTTTTCTCTCTATATCATCCAGTAATCTCTCCAGGGAGACATGTTTTCTATCCGCTCGATCTTTCATGATCTTGACTCTGGTTGCATTGAGCATATCGATCTCTTGTTTCCTCAGTTCACTCTTTAGTTTACTCAGGTCTACTTACTTTTCTCTCTATATCATCCAGTAATCTCTCCAGGGAGACATGTTTTCTATCCGCTCGATCTTTCATGATCTTGACTCTGGTTGCATTGAGCATATCGATCTCTTGTTTCCTCAGTTCACTCTTTAGTTTACTCAGGTCTACTTACTTTTCTCTCTATATCATCCAGTAATCTCTCCAGGGAGACATGTTTTCTATCCGCTCGATCTTTCATGATCTTGACTCTGGTTGCATTGAGCATATCGATCTCTTGTTTCCTCAGTTCACTCTTTAGTTTACTCAGGTCTACTTACTTTTCTCTCTATATCATCCAGTAATCTCTCCAGGGAGACATGTTTTCTATCCGCTCGATCTTTCATGATCTTGACTCTGGTTGCATTGAGCATATCGATCTCTTGTTTCCTCAGTTCACTCTTTAGTTTACTCAGGTCTACTTACTTTTCTCTCTATATCATCCAGTAATCTCTCCAGGGAGACATGTTTTCTATCCGCTCGATCTTTCATGATCTTGACTCTGGTTGCATTGAGCATATCGATCTCTTGTTTCCTCAGTTCACTCTTTAGTTTACTCAGGTCTACTTACTTTTCTCTCTATATCATCCAGTAATCTCTCCAGGGAGACATGTTTTCTATCCGCTCGATCTTTCATGATCTTGACTCTGGTTGCATTGAGCATATCGATCTCTTGTTTCCTCAGTTCACTCTTTAGTTTACTCAGGTCTACTTACTTTTCTCTCTATATCATCCAGTAATCTCTCCAGGGAGACATGTTTTCTATCCGCTCGATCTTTCATGATCTTGACTCTGGTTGCATTGAGCATATCGATCTCTTGTTTCCTCAGTTCACTCTTTAGTTTACTCAGGTCTACTTACTTTTCTCTCTATATCATCCAGTAATCTCTCCAGGGAGACATGTTTTCTATCCGCTCGATCTTTCATGATCTTGACTCTGGTTGCATTGAGCATATCGATCTCTTGTTTCCTCAGTTCACTCTTTAGTTTACTCAGGTCTACTTACTTTTCTCTCTATATCATCCAGTAATCTCTCCAGGGAGACATGTTTTCTATCCGCTCGATCTTTCATGATCTTGACTCTGGTTGCATTGAGCATATCGATCTCTTGTTTCCTCAGTTCACTCTTTAGTTTACTCAGGTCTACTTACTTTTCTCTCTATATCATCCAGTAATCTCTCCAGGGAGACATGTTTTCTATCCGCTCGATCTTTCATGATCTTGACTCTGGTTGCATTGAGCATATCGATCTCTTGTTTCCTCAGTTCACTCTTTAGTTTACTCAGGTCTACTTACTTTTCTCTCTATATCATCCAGTAATCTCTCCAGGGAGACATGTTTTCTATCCGCTCGATCTTTCATGATCTTGACTCTGGTTGCATTGAGCATATCGATCTCTTGTTTCCTCAGTTCACTCTTTAGTTTACTCAGGTCTACTTACTTTTCTCTCTATATCATCCAGTAATCTCTCCAGGGAGACATGTTTTCTATCCGCTCGATCTTTCATGATCTTGACTCTGGTTGCATTGAGCATATCGATCTCTTGTTTCCTCAGTTCACTCTTTAGTTTACTCAGGTCTACTTACTTTTCTCTCTATATCATCCAGTAATCTCTCCAGGGAGACATGTTTTCTATCCGCTCGATCTTTCATGATCTTGACTCTGGTTGCATTGAGCATATCGATCTCTTGTTTCCTCAGTTCACTCTTTAGTTTACTCAGGTCTACTTACTTTTCTCTCTATATCATCCAGTAATCTCTCCAGGGAGACATGTTTTCTATCCGCTCGATCTTTCATGATCTTGACTCTGGTTGCATTGAGCATATCGATCTCTTGTTTCCTCAGTTCACTCTTTAGTTTACTCAGGTCTACTTACTTTTCTCTCTATATCATCCAGTAATCTCTCCAGGGAGACATGTTTTCTATCCGCTCGATCTTTCATGATCTTGACTCTGGTTGCATTGAGCATATCGATCTCTTGTTTCCTCAGTTCACTCTTTAGTTTACTCAGGTCTACTTACTTTTCTCTCTATATCATCCAGTAATCTCTCCAGGGAGACATGTTTTCTATCCGCTCGATCTTTCATGATCTTGACTCTGGTTGCATTGAGCATATCGATCTCTTGTTTCCTCAGTTCACTCTTTAGTTTACTCAGGTCTACTTACTTTTCTCTCTATATCATCCAGTAATCTCTCCAGGGAGACATGTTTTCTATCCGCTCGATCTTTCATGATCTTGACTCTGGTTGCATTGAGCATATCGATCTCTTGTTTCCTCAGTTCACTCTTTAGTTTACTCAGGTCTACTTACTTTTCTCTCTATATCATCCAGTAATCTCTCCAGGGAGACATGTTTTCTATCCGCTCGATCTTTCATGATCTTGACTCTGGTTGCATTGAGCATATCGATCTCTTGTTTCCTCAGTTCACTCTTTAGTTTACTCAGGTCTACTTACTTTTCTCTCTATATCATCCAGTAATCTCTCCAGGGAGACATGTTTTCTATCCGCTCGATCTTTCATGATCTTGACTCTGGTTGCAATTGAAATACAAGTCCAATTGTTCTGTCGACTCTGGGAATCGAATCCGGGATATTCTATGTACATGGCGAGCAAGCGCCTTACCACTGAGCTAATAATGTCCCTTAGTCACCCTAGTGGCTAAACACTTTGTTTCCAAATCCCAAAAATTGCTACTCTGATGGTCTATTTTATCTGAGAAAATTATCACAACACGAAATGTGCAACTTACAAGCTTACAACTTACAACCATTGATGACTGAATTAGTTAACCTACCAATAATAGAAGCGATGACTTCAAACAAAGCACAGGGTTCGTTCCTCAGGAGAACAACAAACGGAAATACAAACTCCGGTAAATAAGTGACCAAACTGAACAGAGGATTCCAATTGGCCAAACAAGAGAGTAACCTGAAAAACAAAAATAATTGAACGAACTTTGTGAGTTCTGAGTATGAACTCGATGATTTTTTTTTCCAATTTGTTTTGTTTATTTGTCATTTCAGTAGATTCAGTAGATTTTGGGCATTTCGGTCCATTTGGTTCTTAGTTTGTTTTGGCGACTACTCATGTCATCCTCGAATGCAACTCTCTACTAACATGGAGATTTACTGTAGGATTAGCTAATCTTCTGTAATATATCCGTGGAAAACACCTAACCAAAAAGCTATTGAATATTGCCCGGATCTTCGAGCTCAGTTAGGAATCAGCTTAACTCTGTAGACAAAAAGCCCACTTCAAGCAAACATATTTTGACTGCCTGCCCAACGTACTCCACCCTACGCAACCAACTTTTCGCTCCAAATGAACAAACCCTCATCCACATGTTTCGGGGGAGGCAATACATAAAACAATGACATCCGTCCAATGAGCCCCAATCAATAAATCTTGAACATGTTAATAAATGTCGTTCGAGCCGAATAGTAGAACTTAGTAGTGGGATAAAGGAACTTGTAAGTCTCATTTGAGTATGTAAAAAATTAATAAAAAGCTCAGATTTTCGAGTTCATATAACCGAGGTTCTACTGTACTATAGAAAAAACACCACGTATTATTATTGCTTTTTTCATCTTAGTGAAAACCTGATAACTTACCTTTTGAGACACCACCCTCATTTCCTTGGCTTGAGCTCCCTGCAGTTTCTTCTTCCTAGGGGACCTCCACTTAATTTGGGCACAGGGTTTTTCATTCAGTAGCAACTCTGTATCAAACAGGAGTACCACACCACTGTAAAGAGAACAAGCGATGTGCTTGGACCCAGGACTGGATGCGATGCTGTCTGGAAATGCAAGATCGAGAGGAAGCAAAAATATGAGAAATGATACGGTTAGCCCAGTGATAATATGGTTAGCCTAGTGGTAACGCGCTTGCTATAGATAAGGTGCCAGGGTCGATTCCCAGAGTTTACCAAAAAATTTACACTCGTATTTCGTATTTTGATTACAAGTATTTCAAGAGGTCACTCTTTTGTTCTCATGTTGACTCAGCACCTAAATGAGAAGTATTGTGTCTTTTATCGCCCATCTGATGAGGAACAAAGTATGTTCAGCTTAACTTCGTACACAATTAGGCCACTCTGAGGCTTATGTGTGGGGTAAACAGCCCTAAAAGTTGGGTCAAGCTTATGCGAATCTACAAAGGGATGGACATGCTACGACACAGACCACACGAGCCTTAAATCACGCCATAGAATCCAGAGATGAATACGTACAAATATGACTGGTAGAATGGGATGCATTGTAGTTGGATGATTTGATTGCTGCCAGCTCCACGTCCAGAAAGTAAAGTTCTCCGGGGGCAGTGAGAATGATCAATATCTGAAACATAAAGTAATGAAAATAACATAAAATATATTAAAGAAATAGCAAAGGTTGAGTGCGAAGGGCATCCACTCGTAAATTTTGTAGCCAAAACCAAATGTCAGCCCAAAGCGATCACCCTATATTAGGGCTGATTGAAAAGCTGATGGAAAACGCCGACCCCGTCTGTACACGGGAAAAGGCGAAGAAAAAGAAGAAGATTATTTAGATAGAGGGAGGTGTAACTGCTAAGGTCTTATCCTCCTGAAAGCGAAGAAGGAAAGAGGACAATATAGGAGAAAGCCAGCCGTTCCGAGAACAAACCTTATTTGTTTAGGATAAAATCTGCCTCGGGCGGGAATCGAACCCGCGCCGCGACCTAGCATTTACAACACAGACGCACTCACTTCCAAGCTAACCAGGCTGGCAAAGAAAAATAAATTCTGCGTTAACCGTACTTATATGCTTGTGACTCTTTTCAGTGGACTACACAGTCAATGAGTCTAATCCTAAAACATGTCACTTCCTCTTCAACTCCCTATCTGTTCTGTTAGGATCTGACTCACTGACTGAGTAGTAAACTGAAAAGAGTAGTTCTTTTAGGAACTCGCTCTTTACAGATCTCTAAAGCTGTGTCCACAACTCCACACATAGTCGACGACCGGCGATCGACGAGGTGAATCTATGTTGTCGAAGCAGTGTAGACGGTTTCAATCAAAGATCAACGGCCGTCGACTATGTGGGGACACTGTGGACACAGCTTAATATCGATATCTATGACCTTACCTTATCATTTAGGAACGTCAAGTACTTCACATGACTTATTTGAATAGGCAAAGGAATACGTTTGTACAAAGTCCAGGAGTCCAAGTGAAAGAGTGTGATGTAAGTGTCTACACCTCCTATGGCCATGATCTTCGAATTCCTGAGGGAAAGAAATGGGAATTTGAATCATTTGTGTCAAGCAAAGAGCTTCTTCGCAAATTTCCTTGGATAATGGATGTTACCTATGAAATTCTTATCAAATAGATCAGTTGCGCTTACTTGGGTGATGTTTCAAAATCATAGAGCAGGAAAAATGAGGACCAACGAATCTTGGCTCTGGTTGCATTGAGCATATCGATCTCTTGTTTCCTCAGTTCACTCTTCAGTTTACTCAGGTCTACTTACTTTTCTCTCTCTATCATCCAGTAATCTCTCCAGGGAGGCATGTTTTCTATCCGCTCGATCTTTCATGATCTTGGCTCTGGTTGCATTGAGCATATCGACCTCTTGTTTCCTCAGTTCACTCTTCAGTTTACTCAGGTCTACTTACTTTTCTCTCTATATCATCCAGTAATCTCTCCAGGGAGGCATGTTTTCTATGCGCTCGATCTTTCATGATTTTGGCTCTGGTTGCATTGAGCATATCAATTAGCTAATCTTCTGTAATATATCCGTGGAAAACACCTAACCAAAAAGCTATTGAATATTGCCCGGATCTTCGAGCTCAGTTAGGAACCAGCTTAACTCTGTAGACAAAAAGCCCACTCGGAGGCTTAAGTTTAGGAATCTACAAAACTTAGATCGTTTTGGAGGAGTTAAGAACCCCTAGAAGGAGATTCTGTACTTAAATAGTAAATAGCATACTGATGAGGTGATAAGTGTGACTTTCTTCATTTACATTTTCAGTGAGTTCAACTTTCCTCACTTACCTTTTCAGTGCGTTCAGCAAACATTTGTTGTGGAGGGGATATTTCTTGTCCAGATGTTTGAAAGCTAGATGTTCCGGTTTAGAGGCTAGAATCTTGTACGCTTCCGTATTGTGTGGTATTTTCAGCAGAGTTTTCCACACGAGGGGTCGGAATTTAGCCGGGTATTCACCGAATTGTTTCAGCAAAGGTCGCATCCGGTTGATGTCCAGAACTTCGGATATCTGAAGGAAAAAAAAAAAAAATCAGACAAAACTTAAAAATCAATGTCCAATATTATGATTATAATAACATTTATAACACAAGCTGTAATGAAAACTACTCAATGCCTTGTGTTCTAAATCCTGTAATTTTATTATTATACACAGAAGTATACAGCACTATACACAGTAGGTACCAAATAAAATCTCTTGAAATTGCCTCGTTAAACCTTAAAGGATCTGAAGTTTTAAAGTTTTTCCAGTTGAACTTAATTTGGACAATAAAAGTGAGGCTTTTTTTTCGATAAGGCTTTTATTATCTTATGGTAATACTCTGATAACTTACCTTTTGAGACACCACCCTCATTTCCTTAGCTTGGGCTCCCTGCAGTTTCTTCTTCCTAGGGGACCTCCACTTAATTTGGGCACAGGGTTTTTCATTGAGTAGCAACTCTGTATCAAACAGAGTGGGATAAAGGAACTTGTAAGTCTCATTTGAATATGTAAAAATAAAAAATTAATAAAAAGCTCAGATTTTCGAGTTCATATAACCGAGGTTCTACTTACTGTACTATAGAAAAAACACCACGTAAGTATTATTATTGCTTTTTTCATCTTAGTGAAAACCTGATAACTTACCTTTTGAGTCACCACCCTCATTTCCTTGGCTTGAGCTCCCTGTAGTTTTTTCTTCCTAGGGGACCTCCACTTAATTTGAGCACAGGGTTTTTCATTCAGTAGCAACTCTGTATCAAACAAGAGTACCACACCACTGTAAAGAGAACAAGCGATGTGCTTGGACCCAGGACTAGATGCGATGCTGTCTGGAAATGCAAAATCAAGAGGAAGCAAAAGTATAAGTAACGATAGTATCGTCAGATACGGTTAGCCTAAGCCTAGTGGTAACACGCTTGCTATGCAGAAGGTCCTAGGTTCGATTTCCGGAGTCGACCAAACAAATTGCACTCGTATTTCGATTACAAGTAATTCAACGGGTCACTTTCTGTTGTTCTCATATTAACCCAGGAGTAACAGTACCTAAATGAGAAGAATTGTGTCTCTTCTCGCCCATCAGATGAGGAACATACTCAGGGATGTACAGCAAAAAGCCAACTCTGAGGCTTATGTGTGGGGGTAAACAGCCCTAAAAGTTGGGTCAAGCTTATGCGAATCTAGTTGCATCCTATGTAGTCAAGAAACATCCTGAACTTCAAGAGGCACAGAACCAAAGGTAAGTAATGATTAGGTTGATTTTGGGTCTATAGTCATGATTAGGAAGGGAAAACAGAACCAAGAAATGTCCAAAATGACATTATCTATGCTAAAATATATCATAAATGAACAATATCACTCATAGACCCATTGTGAAGTGATCAAAACACCTACACATCTTCAAAGGAAGTAAGGATTCTAATCCTGTTCTTGGCCCACACATCTACAACCTACACAAAAGCAATGCAAATAAAATGAACTTGGTAAGTACAGGATATGTAATGAGGCTGCTTCAGTAAAATAACACTTAAACACAATCTACACATTTGGACGAGAAGAAAGGAGCTTAAACCTGTCATTGTACAATGTCTACCTGTGGCAATGCAAATAAAATGAACTTGGTAAGTACAGGATATGTAATGAGGCTGCTTTAGTAAAATAACACACATAAACACAATCTACACATTTGACAAGAAGAAAGGAACTTAAACCTGTTATTGTACAATGTCTACTTCTAAAATTTCTATGTAAATTACAAAATTTTGTCCAGCAATGCAAATAAAATGAACTTGGTAAGTACAGGATATGTAATGAGGCTGCTTTAGTAAAATAACACACATAAACACAATCTACACATCATCATACACGAGAAGAAAGGAGCTTAAGTAAACCTGTTATTGTACAATGTCTACTTCTAAAATTTCTATGTAAATTACAAAATTTTGTCCTCCACAGGTGTGTTCTTGACAGACCTTATGGTCTTACTGTTATCCATTCAAAATCATGAGTCTATCTAGACCAAGAGTACGCTCAATATCGGCAGGCAGAGATAAGAAATCAGGTGAGTCTGTAAATAATATTTTATTCTTAATTTGATCTAAGTGCCCTCAGCTCTAAAAGGGCACTAATGTGTGTCCTTTTCATGGCTCCATAGAAACCCTGCCCCCTTTATAGATTAAGTGATCAGTGTGGCCAAACCCCACACAGTACCACACACCTGTTCAACTGTCTGCTTTTACTTGTCAGCATGCTGTAGCACCTAACCACTAAATATGGGAGTTAGCTAAAAAAAAGCTAACAAAACAATAAGAAGGTTCCTACTTTATTTGAAGAAGTCCATAAAGTTTAGTTTACCCACCTCTACTAAATCCAAGTTATCAAGAGTTAGTAGCACATTCCGGCAGTGTATATTGAAAGCGACCACTGCCAGTAGTAAAAACCAAGGCTCATTGGTTAGCAAATGATCCCACAGTACTAGCCATTGATCTTCGGACAAAACCTGAAGGAAGAGAAAGGAAAAATAGTTCGGACAATATTACTCAAATGAAATCTACCTTGTAAGCTTTCAATAGCGGGTCCGATGTGCGCCCGGGAAAAACTTTAGACTACCTTGAACGGATAAGGCTCATTTTCGGAACGGCTGCCGCTCTCTTATCCTATCCTTCTATCTCTTTCTCTTCCCCTGTATAATTGGTTTCTCTATAATCTCTATATTACATTCTATTATTAATGTTTTTTACGTCGCAGAGATGGGCTCTGTGGCCGGAACACTGACTCTCAACCTGGAGGTGCTGGGTTCGAATCCTGGCCAGAACAGAAATTTTCTAAAAAAAAGAACGTACCTCTGAGAAAACTGATTGGAGCAATAGCCACGCGTACACATTAGACGTGATACCTATCTTACAGTAATGATCTAACAGGGCCGGATCTCTATCCCCTAGCATGTTCTCAACCAGGGCCAGAGTGTTGATGGGGGGGAATGGGAAATATTGGAACCAATGCTGACAGTAGTTCACTGGAAACAAATACGAAACAAGGGTTGGTCAAATTTCAAAGACTTGTACTTTAATATCCTGAACATTTCTAAAAACCAGTCTAGTTAGCTTGGTTGGTAGAGCGTCTGCTTTGTAAGCGCTAGGCCGCGGGTTCGATTACACTCATATAACGCCCATTTCGTAGTTTCTCATCAGATGGGCGATTCAAAGAGATTATCTTTTTTAAACTGATAAATCGGCTAATTATTTATTCATTTGAGCTAAACAAAACTTAGGTACCTATGACAGTTAACTTACCAATAATAGAAGCGATGACCTCAAACAAAGCACAGGGTTCGTTTTTCAGAAGAACAACAAATGGGAATACAAACTCCGGCATATAAGTAACCAAACTGAACAGAGGATTCCAATTGGCTAAACAAGAGAGTAACCTGAAAGCATTATAAACAAAAGTAATTGAACGAACTTTGAGAGATCTTAGTATGAACCTGATTTTTTTTTTTTTTTTTTTTTTTTTTTTTGTTGTTTTTGGGTTTGATATATATCGGAAGAGGG